>NW_003805434.1:25973-170022 GCF_000255335.2 Galendromus occidentalis
ATGCTACTCTCCTTCAGTGGCAGGGAATCGAGGAAATTTTCCTTGGTCCTCGATGCAAGATTCGAGGAGCTGAGGACGGCTGGCGGGATGCCCGCTCGAGAATCACGAGGCTGCTCATACTCTGTAGGAACTCCTTCCAAGTGGCTGGGTCCGTGATAATTGAGCTCTGCATATGAGCATCAAGTCTGAACCTTTTGCGCAGAACCGTCGTCATACACATTTTGCGACGGTCTGCAATCATGTCTCAGGTGGGGAACGACATCTGTATAGTCAAGGGGACTGCTCATAGTTCTAAGGAGGAACACGTGGTCTGACACTGTTCTGGAAGCTAACGAATGGGGAAAAATCCCGTGGAATAAGAGCCCGCGCAACGGCTTGAGCTTGGTGCTTCCTCGCATGAACAGCACAGAGAGCAGAGGGTCATGCTCTCTCCATACTTCCAAGAGACCCCCGACGTTTATACCGAAGTATAGGCTCCGGAGGGCGTTCCATCGTATCCATCTCTTGTCCGCTGCGGAACTCGAGTCGCCCCCAGACAAACTCGTGTACGCCGCAATCGCCCGTGGGTTTTGGGGGATCCCTTGCTGAGAAATCATCGCAAGCCTCGACTAAATTTGAGGAGCTCGCGACGGCCGCGCTGGATTCCAACGCTTATACGGAGAGGAAGAAAAGCATCCTCACCTAGTTTGAGGAGCTACGTTCCATCTCGGCACGTAACACGCATGCAGTCGTTCGCCCGAGAATGGCACGGACAGCAATCAAAATGCAAATTGGGTCGACTGTTTGTTCGTTTGTTCGCGCCATATCAGAACGCAACATTTTCGAAGGAGACAATATGATCCTCAGCACGTCAACCTAGTCCTCATGGGAAAGCTCCTCGCGCATCGGGTCCATTCGATGATGATGATTTTGCCTCAGAACCGATCCGAGGGCTCTGGGCTCTTGGAGGGACTCGGATTCGAAATTAGAACAGAGATCGCCTTAAGCTGGATTGCGACGAGACCGCGCAGTCGACGCAATCAGCTCCATCTGATGCGATTGTTGATGCGATACTGCGGTGGAACTGATCCGCACGTCGCGCGAAGACCGCTGGAGCGAGTTTTAGTCGATCGATGCTCTAATTATTGTGAGAACAGCTCGCTAGTCTGGACTGCCGTCCCGGAGATTGATGGATACTTCTGCATAGAACCATATTGACCCAAGTCACCAATCGATTCAGATATCTTCCGCGTTCTTGCCTGTCGCCTCGCCTGCGACTCGAGACATTTCATCTTGGGACACGTGTCCAAGAAGACGGAACGCCAGAGATCCGATCAGTGAGACCGGGAAGGATCGATGAAAGAATAAAATATCAACTCGACTGATACGCATAGTACCTCATGTTCACGGCGAGTTCCATTCGAGGGCTCGAGCGGAGAAAAACGTGGTCAGACATGATCAACGCGCGGACTTACCCTGAGGGGAGTATTCGGAGTCCGCGGTCTCAACCACAGCGGATAGAAACCGACAACGGAACTGTTTGCTCCGCGTGTAGTCGGTCTGTCTGGAAATACTTCATCTGAATGCGGTATGCAACAAATAGGGAGCTCGAAATTATGTTGGGCAGCGTCTGCATTTATCGGAGAACATGCCCATTAATAGATTCCGCAGCTACGAGAACATACAGAATTTAGTTGTCAATTCTACGCATAGAGTTGACTTCGGTACCTCTAGAGTCGATCTCTCGAAATGTGTTCGTCCGTATCGAAGGACTTCCCTTTCTCGAATCGATATCAAGGAAGTCAGTCTGTGCCGTCGCCTGAAGCAGCCCAAAATGTGAACCATTCGATTGGGAGGAAGTAGTCCCAGTGTGCGAACGATTAGATTTCTCCCCACGCGACGCTAATTATAAATCAGAAGAGGGATCACATCGGTGGATTGGCTCTCAATTAGGGCACGTCAAGGAATGCCCCGAGAAGGCCGCTGCAGGATCAACATCGGCCCGTGCCCCGAAATCGACTTACATTCTCGAGGAGCCCTGCGGTACCCAACAGCGAGCCGCGCACTAACTTCTCGAGTTCCACCGCTCATCGAACGAATTTCCAGTGCTCTGAGCCCGAAGAAATCCCATAGGAGACTGATTTGTGGAGACTGAGAAACGATCGATGCCTCGGGACGGGGAGTCTAGACGGTCGACCCCAGGACCTTTCCCAATGTCCTGCGCCATATCCAGGGAAACATACGACGTGGAGCGATTTTTTTTCTTGAAAAAGCTTGTGCGGACATCGCTCGACTTAATACGCTCCTAATGTTCAAGGCATTCTTCGGCGATATAACAGCCAAGTGGGAAACATCTATTCTTGTCACGTCCTCGCTGAGAGGCTCCGGGGCTCACTTGGAGCCGCCCCCGATCAGACGATGCTTCATGTTTTAGCGCCGTAACGAGGCTGTTGCTGTGGCCTTAGGGCTGGACCGAGGACACTCTGTCAGTCGGTCGGAGCTGCAGACCTATGAGACACAAGCCTCTGATAGACTGTAGAAATCCGTGATCAACTGCACTAAGATCATTTCCAGACGACCCGACAGAAGGAAAATACTCCGATCGCTGCTCCTTTGTCGATCTCCGCAGCTGGACCTAGGTCGAACTGTAACGCTGTGCATTGGCACACCTCGTAAAAATTCGTTCCTTAATTTTGCCGCCCCCGATTCCTTGAGGGTATTCTCCGAGCATAAAAATCGATGTGCTTGTGTCAAGGAGGGTTCGAGCCTGGGAGCGAGCAAGCACCGCGGAACTGCAACGTCTTTTCTTGACGAGCCCAACGGGTCGGTCGAACTCCGGCGGGAGGAAATCAACGCATCGGCGTGCGACAAAGACCCTGCGAGTTTTTTTTCCGATTGCTCGTGGTTGCCCCTCGTGCCGTTGAGACGATCGACTGGAGTTTCAGCTCGCTCCTCCATATTTCAATCGAGTCATGATTTCGACAAGCTGCTCATCCGATTTTATCGCAAAGCTGAAGATGAAAAACTATGGGGAAACTCGAGTGGCTTCTCGTGAGTCCCTCGATCGGCTTTTCGGAGATTCACAAAATCCTCTTTCCCAAGAAGAATCCCTCGCAGAGAGAAACGATCGCGGCGCCACAGCCGAACTCGTAGGTCCCGGCTTCCGAGAGAGAAAAATAGAAAAGTCTGAAATCGATCCAAGTTCGAGAAGAGGTCGCCCCTCAATTGCGACGTCCAGCTTCGTATCTACGTTGATTACAGATTTTATCCTTTTCCTTTTTCTGCAGGATCGGCGTACATCGAAAGCTTCTCGTTTGTGCCGGTTTTGTCTTAGGCACCGGCGGAAGTTTCTCTTCGCTGGGACAGCGGTGGTATCGTTGACTGCGCTCTTGTTGGCGATCTGCATAATCATTGCGCAAGGTGAGCTCCATTCGTCCCTCGAGAAGCCCTCACAGTCAGAGATCAAAACGGTCCTAATTCTCCATGATTGCAGCCAAACATCGTCCCGTCGAGATCGAGGGAGAGTATCATCATTTCAATTATTTCGGAGCTCCCACGAACGGATGTGTTGCTCTGAAGATCCCGCTGTGCCACAAGCATCGGGTGCCGTACTCGCATTCCGTTCCGGGCCACGAGATTAACGTCGACGAGATAGCCAAATTCGAGCCCATGGTTCAGATAAAGGTAGGCACGAAAGATGACAAATTCACGAGTACATGCGAGTCTCCTTTTTTCTTCGCATATACATGCGTATGATTTGTCTTTCCTGAAAAGAGCATCGGAGCCCCGACTGGAAGGAAACTGAAACCCCTTCCGCATTCCATCTGTTGGAAGCTCCCTATTGCATCGTCAACACAAGTGTTAAACAGTGCACGGCAAACATTCGAACGAAGCAGTGTTTACATGGGACTTTGAGAAGCCCTTTTCATAAAACTCCTTAAACAAACGAAAGAAAGTAGGGAGGAACGAGAACCGACAAGCGAGAGCTTGGACGAAAAGTAAAAAGGATTGGTGTTTCAAAAGAGCCCCGGTCCGCTCCTTTCCAGTGCTCCAAACTGCTGCCTCTTTTCGTTTGTACAACGTTCGCTCCATCTTGTGTGAGCCGGGGACGCGAAGTGCCTCCATGTCGATCGTTGTGCGAAGAAGTCATGCGATCGTGTTCTTTCTTCATGGGCGTTTTTTCACTCAAGTAGGTTTCGGCTGGAAGCTGACTGTGTTTCTCAAGGACTGTTCCAGAATATTCCGAGCTCTCTCGGGTGTTCACACCTTAATTGCTTCTGCAGGTGGTCGCGTATCGAAGGCTGCTCCGGCTTACCCGAGTCAAGTGATCGAAACGTTTGCGTTGGAAGGAACGAGATCGAAAAACTACGCATGTCGAAAGAAAGTGCGTATCTCCTCCAGACTGTCGAGCTGCTCGTCGATTTCGGACGAGTATGCACGATCGCACCCTATCCTCGGACTGCTCGAAAATAATTCTTGATCCTTGCAGGATGCGACGGCGGGTTCCGCTGCGACAAGAGTCGTTGTATCTCTCAGAAATGGGTTTGCGACGGACACTACGATTGCCAAGATCGCTCGGACGAATTGAATTGCAGTAAGTATCAGGCTAGCAATGCTCCATCGCACTGGAAGCGATTATTCCATGTGCGACCGGGGTCGTCGTTCATCGCGCGACCTACAGATATACAGTACAGGAGTGTGTTCCAAACTGACTTCGTTTGGAACAAAATTACTGACTCCTGTTTTTGCTTAAGATTTTTGGATGGACTATCTGACAGGCCGCTGCCCCGGCGAGTTTCGTTGCTCCGGATCGGCTCGAGAATGCATCACGAAGAATAAAGTGTGCGACGGAACGATGGATTGCGCTGATGGATCGGATGAGAGACAGTGTTGTGAGTTGCCGTTTCACCGGTATAGAGGGGGAGGGGGCAAGGGGCTGAGGAGCAAAATCCGACGGGTATCGACTCGGGAGAAGGGGGTACGGGGGGGGGAGAAAGTATCGCAATCGACCGGAAGATAGGCCAACTAAGGAGCCTCCTCTCGAGTTTGAGAAAATGGGGTTCTGGGGAAATAGACGACTCGTGGCCTCCAGGAACTTGATACGATCGACATTTTCTAGTACAACTCAACCATCGCATGGGTTTCGTTGGCGAGGGACGACTCGAGATGTTCTCGACACAAGCGGAAGGCTTCGTCCCTGTGTGTGCTGAGGATTGGGTCAACTCCGACACCATGGCCGCGCATCCCGCAAAGAACGATTGGAGTCAAAAAACATGCCGGATGCTCGGCTACGAACAAGCGCAGGTAGGTGCTCTTCCGCTCTGATTCCCATGTTCTATGCTGAACTCTGAAATGAGCCAGTTTCTCGGTTCAGAGATGAGTTTTGCAGCGTGACGTGTTATCCGCAGGAAACTCGCATCCGAGACGATTCACCCTCGATAGCCTTCATCGGCGGACGTCCGCCAGTGAGATTCCATCCATCCCTGCGGAATGGCCTTTCTGCGCCTTCAGAGGACGAGCCGCGATATTCGATCGACGACCTCAGGTCCGTCTCGAGAAACCCCAGGACTCATCTCCGAGAGGGGTCGAGGAGAAATCCCGCCCCAGAGCGGAGTGTCCCGACATCGACAGCAGGCCCGCTAATTCGACATTTTCTTCTCCTCAGGGAATTCCGTAAAAAACTTTTCGATCGCCAAAAGGACACGGCTTGCGCTTCGTCGAGCGTTTCGGTCTACCTGAAGTGCACGAACTTCTGTAAGCATCTATTCAGGCTACTCGTTCGATTACATCAGATGATGATATGCGGGTAGCGGCTTCAGAACGAGTATTGTCTCCCCGATCGTGACGCGGTCAGCTCTTATAATCTTGAGATGGAGCTCATGCTGACTCATAAGAGCATCCGAGTGACTTCACCTCTGCAGAGCGTTGAGGGAGCTGAGATATGCGCCTTCTAATCAGTCGCAGCTGTTATTTCCCAAATGGGGTGGCGATTGCGTTCCCACCGCTGAAGTGGAGATGGGGGAAGGCGGTGCATAAAAACGCGTAATGATAGCGTGTTCTCCGGAAGGTATGCAAGTGAGCTCGGTCGAGAGCGCTCCCCGAAGTTTGACATCGGACTGGGCTAACCCTTGAGATACGGCAGCTCGAGGCTGAGCCGATTGCAGAGACAATCTTTCCAAGCGGACCAAGCGTCCGCGGCGAAACATCGAACGAGTATTCCAACGAGCCTGACTGATAGACCGTATGTTTCAAGCACGAAAAAATTTATTTCGTTCCAGCTTGCGGTCGACGTGCGGAAGACATGCGAATCAAGCCTCAGTCGAGGATCGTGGGAGGGAGCGAGTCCCCACCAGGAAGGTGAGCGCATGGGGTCAGAACATTCAACACAGAAACTCCAGTGTTGTCCAGGTCGGCTGCCGGCTATTCTCAGAACCAATCGATTGTAGGTGGCCGTGGCTGGTTGCTCTACACGGCGGCAGTGACCATGTCTTCTTCTGTGGTGGAGTGCTCATTTCGTCGTGGTGGGTTTTGACAGCTGCGCATTGCGCTGGAAAGTGAGTACCGACGAGGGGTGCCTTGAGCCGCTGACTGAATCCAATCCCGATTTTCTCCATGTGACGGGAGTGATATGAATTATTCTTCTAGCCTCACCGATACGAGTGGTTGGCTTCTTCAAATGGGGATGACAAGACGAAATTCCTATCAACATAGTTCAACTCAATCGAGGAAAATTCAAGCCATTATCAAGCATCCAGAATACAACAACGCATCCCTCTACAATAATGATATCGGTGAGCGGAGCCATCCGAGGTTTCATCTCCTATCGATAAATCGGGGAGGGAGCACTCGGGGACTGCGAGTAATTTCTTTATGCCGGCTCTCTCTTCGGGAATTCCTACGGCTTGTCCGTTCAGACCGCGATACTTCTGCATACCACTGGAGATAGTTGAGTCCGCTTTCCGCTACATGCGATTCCGCGGACGACTCCACGACGATCATGAGGCCGAGAGCGTCTCAGAAGAGCTCCTTTAATTGTAAGAGCTTATTAGATGACATGGTCTCCATCGGTGCCTGATCGAGAGCTCGTTCGACTGCGGAGGAGTAGCCAGTCATGCAGACTCAATCAATGAATACAGCTCTGGGTGGTTATAATAGTCCTGGAAACCGCTGCCAGTTCGAGATCGATGAGCACCTAATACCGATCTGACGCGGGGAAGGTTACCTGCGGAGAGAGTTTACTCCGGCTCGATTAGTGAATCCCGGGCAGAATAAAATCAGAATTGTTTTTAGCGCTCTTGTTGATCTCGGAGCCTGTGAACTTCGACGACTTCTTGAGGCCAGTGTGTCTTCCACCGCAAGACGCCCCGGAGCCGGGCACACAGTGCACAGTTGTAGGCTGGGGAAAACCACATCACGGAGAAGGTAAGCGGAGCCTTCGTTTCTGGAATCAATGAGACGAAATGAAGAATTTCTCTCTCCCGGCTCTCACTGAGCAACGTATTCTCTTTCTTTCAGACGTGGATTACAATATGGTCATCCACGAAGTTAGCGTGCCCATTGTCGATTTCGAAACCTGCCAACAATGGTACAGTAAGGTAAGTTCTTGCAGCCAGCCCGAAGGGACTCCGAACCCTACGATTTGGACCGTGAGTCCGGATCTGGATGTGCGCATGCGTTTTCCTTCTCTAATATCGAACTTCCCGTTTTTGTCAGGAGTATACGACACTGTCGGAATCGATGATCTGTGCGGGCTATGCTGAAGGGCAGAAAGACGCTTGTCAAGGAGATTCTGGAGGTCCCCTGATTTGCAGGTAGGTCGCTCAAAGGCTTGCCTGTCATTCGATCTATTCCCAAGAGGTTTCCCATGCTTGAGGTTCGCTTTCTCACAGAGAATCATTCTCGTCCCCTAGGTCGGAAGCTGATGGAGCGTGGTTCGTTGCGGGAATCGTCTCGTGGGGTATCAAATGCGCTCAACCACACTTGCCGGGCGTGTATACGAACGTTCCGAAGTATCTCGATTGGATCCAGGAGGTCACCGAAGATTTCAAACATCCCTTGAGACTCTGAACGGGAACAACCGTCGGAATCGATGAGAACAGGGTGCCGAATGAGTTCGAACGAGCAACCAAGATCCTCGATAGCCGATTAATTCGAGTGACATGACTTTTGAGACGGGGTTCCCCGAGACGAGCGGGAAGGAGATTTGTTGCTAGTTGAGCGTGTCATACGAAGCGTCGCGGAACGAAACCAAGTCTCATGAACAATCAACCACTAGTGAGATCGCCACACCGAGGCAAAGTGAGATTTTTTTGCTATACAAACAAGAACACATTATTATGTATAACACGCTTGCTTGGATGAACGAGAGCTTTGGAGTCGAATTGTGCGGGTCGGGTGCGGGAGACGACGGGGACAAGCAGTCGTTGCTCTCGCCAGTACAGCATTGACCGGAGGACTCGTAACGAGCGCGTGGGAACCTGTATTTTCACACTGATTGAGATCGCAAATATATCGCTTGTGAATGCACAGCTCTCAACGATAGGCAAAGTAGTCGAACAACCGGATGGATATTGGATATCATCGTTGTTAATGACAAATCGAATAGTGAGATCACAGCGGAACTGATTCGCTCGAGAAACAAACAAACGTTTTTATTGTTTCTCTTGGAAGACCGAAAGTGAGATTTTTCTGAACTGTGCGTCGCTCGGTAACGATGAGTCGCTGTAGGATCGAAATCTGATCGACCCACGTGTAAAGCGCCGAGTATTCTATTAATTAGTTCGTGCGCCGTAGCATCGAACCCGATCAGCCTCTCCAATGTAGACTTCAGAGAAGAAAGTATCGAACCGGTGAGCTCTATACGGGATCGAGAACCCACAAGTCGCAATTATTATTATTATTATTATAATTAATATTATCATGGTTGTAGAAGCGACCGGGAGCAGATATAAGTGTCTTTAGAGTATTGATGTGGAAATAGATATGAACATAATCAGCTCGCCCGTCGTCGGAGAGGAAAATGAAGGTCAAACGAAGACGGTGTAGCCTCGCCCGCAGTAGAATCATTGAAAAGCCTCGATTCTCCCTCATTCAGGAAGAAGGGAAATTCTTCGATGAGAATACGTTGACTCAAGCGAGTGGAGTATGGAGCGGCTCAGAGGAGTGGCGGCGTCGCATCCGTCATCGTCCGATCGTATACGTTCAGCCTGTTCTCAACCAATATGATACATTCTTGGTCTATTCCTAGTGTAGGCGGAGCACTGCTGATAAAGATATTCGTGGTACTGCAACTTGTTAATAGCCAATTATGACAATGGATGGATGCAGAGGGCGATAGACTGTTTAGATATCCGACAAACGTACTTATCCAATATTTATCACAATTGATTGATATTCACTGTTGATCATCGGAGGACTAAGGAAGCGAACTCTCGAACATTCTTCTCACTTTGACAGAGAGCCTCGGTTCATCAGGTATGATTGCTTCAGTCAGCAATGGGAGCGAGAATACCAGATGCGTTTATTCTGCAGGGTCTGACCTCATGGTACTTCGGTCAAATAGTGAGACTTCCCGAAACTTATCTGAAGTCGTGTAATTTCCGTTCTAAAATTGAGGAAGCCAGTCGTCGAGAGTTCGAGAGCTGCGCGATATTCGAACGAGAAACAAAGATGCCCCGAAAGCGATTGCTAGCTACTCATCCATAAATTCAGGAATCTGACACGCGTATCATTGCGGTGTTTGCTACATAAAGAGACAAGAATTTCAGCCTACCAGTTTGCTTTTCCTGCTTAGTCGGGCAGGATTCCAGAGCAAAGCGCTCATTGAATGCAAACGTTCCGTTCGATGTTGTATGAACAAATATCTGACTCCCCTGACTGAATGGAGTTCCCCTCAGAATTTTATACCTGTAATTAAGGAGTAGTTCTTTCGCTTCTCAGTCGGTTGAAACCCAAGTTGGCACGACCGAGTAGCGCGGACAGGAGCTCCAAATCTGGAACCGCATAAAGTCCGAACCTAAGGGGTGTGAAAGGAAACCTTAGCGTACAAACGACAAGTTAATAAAAAGAGACTCACGGAATCACAAAGGAGTCAAGCATACATACTAACATATTGTCTAATGTGACTCGAACCGAGACAAGAAAGTGAGAACGCAAAGTAAATGTTGTAAGTACAATCTCAATAAAGCCAGCTGCTTTTCCTTTAGCTGATATGGGATGGAGATGTTTTCCCTCTCGGAGCGACCCCCTTATTCTCTCCCTGGGAAAACCTGATAGACGTAGAATCCTAAAGGTTGATCTCGTGAGGCAGGAAGAGGAGATGTCGGAAAGGGGAGGCTGAAAGATCTTTGTCGACAGCCGGTATCGGGCGCCGGCGTCGGTCAGGGTCCTATCACGTAGTCTCTCTTGCATTCTATTGGTTCGTCGCTCCTGGAAGGTCTCTCCTAGATCGCTGGTCCAGAGAATCTATGGGATTCGCTACCCGAGGATACAGAAAATCTATATTTCCGGCGAACTAATTAGCGCGGAACACTGAAGAGGTGTTAAAGAAAGTATGGACTGATCGAGGCGCTCCCTGAAAAGGGCGAGCTTTACTGAACAATTTCTCAGCTCAATTTGGGTCGTACCCAGTCCTCCACGAGCTCATCGACTTGCGGCACTCCGCGTCTGAAGTCTCTGGGGTCGAACATTTTTATGAGCCTCACGTAGCCTCCGATGGCTTCACCAAATGAATTATTGTCGATAGCCGTCAAAGCTTGCTGGAAGATGATGAATCCTTCCAGAGTTTCTCCGCTAGCGGTCTCCAGGTCCTTGAGCAGCGGTCCGAGGTTCCGATTGATACGGCCGATGATTATGCGTGAGCAGGCCGTAGTTTCCGAAAAGAATCGGATGATACCTTGAACGTCCATCGACGCTGCCACCGTGAAGTAGAAAACGATATCATTCGACTTCACCATTGTTTATCCCAATCACCGCGAGAAGATCCCAGATCAAAGGCGACTGCACTGATTCTGGAAGTCTAATTTCGTCGTCGGATCTGACAAGATATCGAGCTGCACTCTTATGTCATGGGACCTAGAACCGACCAAGACCCGACTGAAGGCTGACTTTCAGGACAGACCCTGGGATGCTCTAAATGTGTTCCCGAGGGGTTTCCGAGCCTTATGGAAGAAAGGGATACTTTCGCTCCTCGACTCCAAGACCAAGAGAAGTTTTCGATGTGAAGCATCCGTGCGTGTTGGCGGCAGCGGTAGGAGCCTGAATTCCAGAGGTCGGAAGTAGGAACTCGAAGGACACCTCGATTTTGGAATAATTTCTCTGTGAAGATGTGCCCCACGTTCTGCGTATCGTGCATTCGTCTTCCCAGTGAAGCGGACGTACGAGAGAATTTAACCCATGGGGCACGATACCCGGGACTTGGGCAGCCTAACGATCAAGCAGAACTCGCATGGAGTTCCTGAAACCATGCGAGAGATCCTATGAGGGTCTCCTCTGTTGTCCTACCCAGAACAGAGTCAGCCAGATTTCCTCGGAGCATGAGCGAGCTGATCCAACCGATGACTTGACTCTTGACTTGATAGAGACGAAGGAGAGCAGACAACATTCGCGTGAACCGAGGAGACCTCCGAGGAAACCCCGCCGAGGAGTCGTTCCGACCTGGGCCGGAAGCCAGGCGGACTGAGAGCCGATAGAATTCGCACACAGAAAATTCAAGACCGGAAGTTTATTCGCAACCTCATATACATACATACTTTCATGTACACAGTTTATCTATTTGCGGTGGCCTATAAAAGCGTCTCGTCCCGCTTTCATCGGGAGGTGGATAGGTGAGTCAGCCGGACTGATAGTCTCAGGTACTCATTTATATTCTCAGAGAATCCGCGTCTCGGCGGCGAAAACGGTCGATTCTGAAGGGCGATGACGAGCGTTCTCCCCCTCGCTTACGCACGGAAGCGTCTTGCCGACTCGAGGAGCGTGAATGCGGTTCTATGACACGATCGGACCCCATAACCGCGATCGAATGTTCTCGCAGGCTCGTCAGTTTCCGGAGATGTTGAGGGTGACAATCTCTGGGCTTTCCTACTTTCGGGATTCCGGAAGGACCGGATCCTGTTCTCTAGTCCTTGTGTTGTCAGGACTTCGCTGCTCAGTCATTCAGTCTCAGCATGGCTCCGCAGGTGCTTTCGACCACGGTTACAGCATCAATGCCGATCGCGTCATCGATGAGGAATGTCGAGCTTAGATTACTTTGAGAGAACTTTTTCTCCTCGAGTGACGTCCTGGAACCGAGTAATCATCGTTAGCTAGAAAGTCGTACTCGAGCCCGGGAGGTACGCTGAATATGGACACAATCGAACTTTTCCACCTCAGGAGTTGCTTGAATTTGCTCCTCCGCAAGTGAAGCTGGAGCGCCTTCCGACCCTTCTCCAAAGATTTGACGAATTTCCCGATGCCGGGCACGCTAAGCCAGTATGAACCTATTTGAACCAATTATAATGAGTTGAATATTTCAAAATAACTCTGATTTCGAAACAGAGGAGGTACTTGGCGCTGTCGGGGGGACTCGCTCCAACCCCCTCCGCGCAGGTCACGCGAGGAACTCACCAATTATATTTCTGCGGGTGAGAACCCCCATCTGGACAAGTTCGCTCACGTCCTTCTCGCTGAATACTTCCGACAGCTCTTCTCGGGTATAAACTTGACTGGGATGTAGGTTCACCTGAAAGTCAGCCGAGTTCGGAAAAGATTCCATCAGCATGCTTGTCCGCCGAGCACGGGGTGTCTCACCCCGCCGAGAGCAACTTACCATGCCCACGAATTTCTCCATCAAAGCAAGATTTTTCGGTTTGATCAGACAAAACTGGACGTATTCCTTGAAGGAGAAGGATATTAACTCATACAAGCTTCATCTTGTCATGGAACGCATCGAACTTGGATTGTTTTCCATGTTCGCTTACTTCGAGATCGACGAGAGCGGTTTCTTCATCTTGGATTCCAAGTCGGATTGCTCTTAGACGGCCGGATTCTACAAGTTCGTTTATCCGTCTGTCGACCAGAGTTCTGTTGTCTATATAGGCGTAGAGCATATGCTGCATGATCTGCAATCCAAAATTGTCTGGTCGGCCCCTATTCATCAAGTTAATCAGATCACGGGAAGGGCCCCGAGTACCTTGCTGGGGGCTCCTCGGACCGATCGCCTCGACGGTGAAAGTTGTCGAGCGTGAATCGCTCAATTCTCTGCACCTCCGATATTGAACCGATAAAACCTCGAGTACTCACTGTGCATAGCTTGAAGTTTTTCCGGCAAGAACAACGTTCATTGTACTCTTGCCGAATCTTCATCATGACCAGATCCACATCGAGTCTCGATTTTTTTCCCGGGCCCAAGCTCCCCCCACCCGGTAGGGAACGTTTAGCACACATCCTGGAATCCCGCGGCCTTCCACTGTATCCTCTACGCGTCTGTCATAACACTCCGTTCCAAGCTACCTCCTCATCCCGGTTGAAGAACCCCGATCTTCTTCCCCAGCGGTGTTGAGAAGATCCCACCGGAGATTGAATTGGTAAAACGGTAGGAACTCTCCCATGGAACTCTTCTTCCCGAGCACCGGATATTAAAGTACGAAGACTGAGTTTCTTCGTACAAGGTACTCGACACAGAATGATCGCATCTCCCCCAACTGACCGAGCGCCGCAGTGTCTGCTGATACCGCAGCTACGATCAGCTGGTGTGGAGGAGCTAAATAAAGACCGGGGTCAGAATTTACCGAACACGCGCATTCGCGCCGACTCACTGCAGCTTACCAGGTGGCATAGCACGATACTGAACGAGCTCTCGCCGGCTCGGGCTCAGAAGCTGCATTGAGACCCCCTCCGGGTGCGAGTCCACGGAAATTCCCACGAGTCGCGTAGAGATCCCCAATCTCCAACAGAGGTTTTCTGCTTCATAGAGGGTTCCGGTTTTCTCGACGACAGCCTTTCGGAGAGGAGGAGAAGGACGGGGAGCAGCCGCTCGTGGTCGTCGAGCCGCCGTCGTCGATTCCACTGTGCGTGGATTCGTTGCATTCGGCAGCAGGTTCCAGCTTGAGCTGTGTTTCTAAATGAGTGCGTGTGAGTGTGTGACCGAAGCCGTACATTAAAGTACGATAACTGATTACATCCGAACGATGGCTCCATTGAACAACTCCGAAGTATTGTATGCGAACTCATTCGAACCTCACGAGCAGTACAAGAAAGGGATCAACGCTGTGCTGCTAGGGCCACCGGGCTCCGGCAAGGGCACTCAGGCCCCTAGATTGAAGGATGAGTACAATGTGTGCCATCTGTCCACGGGAGATCTGCTCCGGGCCGAAGTGGCTTCGGGCTCCGAGCTAGGCAAAACTTTGAAACAAATTATGTCGGAGGGTAAACTCGTTGATGACACCCTTGTGGTTTCGATGATTGAGAAAAATTTAGACCGGCCCGAGTGTCTCAATGGTTTTCTGCTCGACGGCTTCCCCCGGACTGTTGTTCAAGCTCAGAAACTCGACGAACTCTTGGAACGTCGCAAGACCCAACTGGATTCGGTGATCAATTTCAGCATCGATGACAATCTCCTCGTGAGGAGGATCACTGGTCGTCTTGTTCATCCCTCCAGCGGTCGGAGCTACCATGAGGAGTTCGCACCTCCCAAGGTCAGTGAAACTCTCTTTATTCTTTTTCTTCTTGTTCTTTTCTATATCATGTGATTCCTCCTCCTCGGCTCTCGTGGCCGCTGGCCGCGCGGCGCGACCACATTTCGAGCCGTCAGACTTGGAACTCGTTCCTGTCTGCAGAGCGCGGTCAAGGGGTCCGCTTCTCGTTGAATGTCCTTTCGCGTGTCACCCAACCGGATTCCCCACGACGAGCTCCCTTCGGATCTCGACCGGGGAATCTGACGTGCCTACATATGTTCTCCGGGTGTCGCGAAATACAACGTCGGTGTGGGGTCGCGAAATCACGAAAATCATCACGAAGTGAGACTCATGCTGCGCTCTCGCATAAGGGGACCGATTGCGAGTCTGCGTTGTGATTATCGTCTCGACGGAATGGGATCGAATTCCGAATGGTCTGAGCTTGCACTCGGCGTCTAATGCTCACTCAAAGACTCGCTCCATGTGAACCCGAGAGACTCAGCGACAGCGGAACTAAGAAGGATTTTTTTCTGTCTCAGATGTCGATGAAGGATGATATTACCGGCGAGCCTCTGATCCGGCGGTCCGATGACAACGTGGAATCTCTGAAAACGCGATTGGAATCGTACCACAATAAAACATCTCCGCTGATCCAGTACTATCAGCAGCACGGGATCCACTCGAAAATCGATGCGAGTCAGAAATCTGATAAAGTTTTCGGAGACATCCTGAGTGCCTTCGAGAAAGCACGGAAGCGTTTCCCTACGAAGCCATCCGAGAATTGAAGATTTAGTAACAAAGTTCACGGAGTGCATGATGCTACACGAGCGATTTCGTTTGCGATGGAATGAAATGTCTCCCTTAAATTTCAATTTCGCTTATTGAACGGAGTTTGCTTCGCTGTCGGCGAGGAAGAGACGGAGAAACAACGACGCGTCGACCCTAGAGGAACCTGAGCGAAGTGTGATAAAGAGGAATTAAGCCTACGAACCTAATGGAAACTGCAATCTCACTACTGAAAGATCCACAGTGGAAACCACCGCGCTCAAAACGCTCGATGGATTCGGAACGATTCGCTTACGTGATAATTGAAGCTTTTTTCAAGCTAGCAAGTTCATCATTTCATATACCTATCCACGGCCGGAATCAATTTGTTATGAGCCAATAAATGCACTAATGTTTTGATTTAAACCGAGAAAACTATCTTTGAGCTTTCGCGCGGAACCTGCGCTGCGCCGGTGTCCCCCGCAGCTGGGACGTGTCGGATCACTCGAAGGTCTCCCCTGTGTTTCGAATGAAATCGTTCTGATCGAGGGAAGGTGACTGAACTCGCTCGCTCTCCCAGCCGTGGTCCGTGGTGCCAATCGGACGGTAGCGGAAGGAGACTCGATCTTTTCTTCCGTTCTCGTGACGAGGGTGCCGAAAGACGTACTGAAGAGCTCCGGGAATATGTTCCCGCTCATAGATCTTCCCCTCTCTCCAACGAGGAAGAATGCTAAGCGCTCTCAAAAGCGACGAATCATCACTCTCTAAAGCGGGGAACAATCAGGACGACCGATAATCTTTATCGTTCGCTATCTTCGCTTGGTTCAGGTTTTCGGGGCATGACGTAAGGAGGAGTGCGATACGCATTGGGGCGATAACAAGGCGCCAAAGTGCTACGTAATCGTCAGTCGGCTGAATACAACGAGTATCCCTTTCGGTCAAGGAGCGAATCCGCTCGATTTGCAGCTTGAAGCCGGGGAAATCCCAGGAGGAGAGCGGATCGGTTGGGATCGAACCCATCCCAACATCCTTTTCCGTTTTTCCCGAAGACTCCCAACAGTCAATCATCCGGTGAACGCTTCGCTGAATCAGCACTTATCGAAGATTTTATTCAATTTCTTCCTGATCTGTGTTCGACTAATATCATTCGATTCTTCGATATACATAATTAGGTTTATCATGCTCCTCTAGTTCGGAACATTCTAGCGGGTTCTAACTCGGTAGGCCTTAACTTAAAATACGATACTCCATGTGTGACCAAGGTTCTCGGAAACTTTATTGTATGGGTTGCCGACCCAGAAGCTTCGAGGAACGGTGGAAACGGCTAAACAATCAGAATGGTCAGTCATACACAACGATCGAATGGAGACGTTCGAATACCATTCTGTTACATTCCATCGAGGGTTCCGATCGGATCTCCCTCTTCACAATTCGAAGTCAAATATTCTTGAATATCATCTCCTACTATAAGTATCATCAAAAATATGATGTAATCATCTCGTCACGTTATGCAGGCGTCCTGCATTCCAGCTATAATAGATTAAAATGAGAGTTTCGGGAATAGAATGTTCACAGAGCCTATGACCGCGCAGATATCTAGCTGCCTCTGGTGGAACGAACGAACGAGCGAGGCTCCGGAGGGTCTTCGTCGTCGGGCTCAAGATTTTCATCATGACCAGTTGTTCGGAGTTTTCAAGAGCAGTAGTACCTCTCTGTCGCCTTCGTTACTCCTTTCAAGACCACAGTCGAGACGGAAAATTTTATACGGTGGAAGGAACGATCCTCTCGGAAAAAAATCTCTGAGTTCGGGTTCAATCGTCCCCGAAGAAACTTATCGGGTTATGATATCAACAGCAGCGGGAGCTCCCTGATATTTGTGACCCTAAAGATATCATTGGTGTGCACTTATCTATGGATTCTGATGTAGATGGGTCGCTACGCGGTGAGAACGGGATGAAAATGAAAGTGTTGTACTAATGGGTGGATCTGCGTGAGTTTTTTGGTGGGTTCCACTTAGGCACTTTATCGGGATCGATCAATGAGCCGTAACCTGTATCGGTGATTTTCTTCAATGCAGTCTTCCAGAACTGCATCGCCCCTGCATACATGCTGCTCCGCTCGTCGTTGTAGCGTTCACAGTTCCTGAACATCAGGAGGATGTCGTCGATGAATTGTTTATTATGTTGGTATCCCATGTTGTTCAGCGAGCTTTGGATCGTGGATAGGTCCATCGGGTGCTCGATTATGTCAAAGTAATCTGGAGCTTCCTTCTTCGTGACAGGTCTGGAATACGAAAGCCAGGTGAGCACTCGTCGTCGGAGTCACTGCGCTCACTGGGGACTCGGGCCATGGGCATAAACTTCGAAATCACGGGAGAATGATTGAATCCAATGCTGAAAGACGGCCAAGTCAATATTACCTTCGAAACGGGAAAGACAAGTTATCTTTCACGAGCGTCTCAAGGATTTCTGTGCATCCTTTGTAGTCGAACCCATCGACCTCGACAGCCTGTGAAAGGGAGGGGGGAATCAGTTCTCTTACTCAATAACAATCTGGATGATCACGAATCGTTCCTACTCCTGAGCATTCGAGAATAGGTATACGTTCACCGGATCTTACATTGACCAGATCCGATTCGGATGCGTGATTTTCTTCACTGGTCTCTCGGATATCTTCTTCATCATCTAGATCGGCTTCCGGTTCTTTGCCCACGCATGCCGGACACAGCCATTTTTCCACAGATATCCTCAAACCTGCGCACTTCAGATGGAGGGTCGTGTAACAGAGTCGACAACAAACCTGTTCGATGAGACCGAGCGTTAGAATGGGCATGCCTTCAATCGCACCGAGCACGCTTGTGTTATCTGAGATTGGACGAAGACTCACCTTCTTTATACCGTATGGGAAATCCATTCGACATTTGGTGCATTTACTTCGGATAACTTCCTCGAGCCATCGGAATTCTTGCGGATTAAGCAAAGAAGACATCGAATAGTTGTCGAGTAGGCCCATGAAGATTCCAAGTAGCCGTTTGCCCTCCTTATAGACCTCAGCTTCTTCAAGATTGTAGGCCTCGCAATTTATAAATACTTGAAGGACGTCATTCACAAACGAAACGTTCGTCTGTAAGGGTCAGAATCGGAGGAAACCAGTGAGTCAACGACACTCGTCGACGGAAACAGTCCCTACTCGGACTTTCGCCGCGGCGCATAGTATTTGAGAATAACTCCGCGGAATTCGCTTGCCCTTTCTGCTTACCGTGTATTTCATATCGTTAAGTTTCGTTTGGATGGTTCCGAGATCCATGGGCTTCTTGATTATTTTCAAGTAATCGGGTGCATCTTTTTTGCTGACTGGGACGAGGAAAGGCCAAGCGTGATCAGATCTCTTCAGAACGTCAAGGATGTCACAGCAAGCTTTGTAGTCGAATCCATCAACATCCACCTCCACTTGTTGCTCTTCGTCTACGACCTCTTCTTCTTCCGATTCTTCCTCGTCGCTCTCTCCGTTCATAGTCTGATTCAGGGAAACATAACCGGGCTCACAACGCTTCTTGCAGTACCAATCGCCTTTCGGTCTCTTGGTTAGGTCGGCGCAAGCCAAATGGTACTTCCTGCCGCAGCCGATGCATTCGATGTGTCCACGGCTCAGGAGCTCTCCACATTTCAGGCATTGATTTATTGAGAAGTCCTCCTCGTTGCTGTCCTTCGCTTCGAAAGCTTCCTTTTCTTCGATGATCTTCTTCAAGTCCTTCAGCTCTTGTTTATATTTTTTCACTCCTGCAGTACACGCGAGACACCGCCAATCTCTCCTCGGCGCTCGTTTCATTTGAATACAGATCAAGTGGAATGATCGTGGACACGACCCACAACTGATCAGCTGCTCGTCGTTGAGACATACTTCACAAAAATCGTTACTCTCAGGAACCTGCGAAAATCAGTGTAATCATTAGAGCTTGGGTATGGAACCAGAGGCGTTCTGTCCCTTTTCTGTAAGAGTTCGTATTGTCCTACAGAGACCTTCCTTCCGTGTCGGGTCGACGAGATCGACCGGCATCGAGAAGTACTCACTTCGCCCGTGGATTCTTCTTCGTCTTCAGCACTTGTGACCTTGGGCTTCTTCCGGGGTGAGTCTGGGACGGTTTCTGGCGTACAAGCCTTACAGAACCATTCTCCTCGAGGGATCTCACGGAGGGCAGGTTTGATGCACGGTAAATGGAAAACTAGATCACATGTTTCGCATCGAATCATCCTGTCTGGCTGTGGGAAGATGAGATTGGATTTAGATGAGATTTAGATCGATGAGAACGCATTTCGTCCTCACGACGAGTAGGCGGGAGTGAGCAATCATGGAGCATTCATGGGAGCGAAAAAAAAACGGCGTAACAGCCAAAAGCTTACCGTTGCCTTCCCTCTGCAGACCTTGCAGCGAGCGTTCGTCAAGCCCTTCTGCCACTCGATCGAGCTCTCCAAAGAGGAATAGAAGAGGAATAGTTGACTGAGATTCCGACAGAACGGCAGAGCTGCGCGCCAGTTATCCAATTTGTTCCGCAACGACGGTCCCTGATCTCCGAGAGGTGCTTTCAAGAACTTCACCGGGATACTTTCACAAAATTCGCTCAGCTTTGGTATAAGGAATTGTAGCTCTGTTTCGTCTTCGCTTTCAGGGAAGAGCTCATTGGTTTTCTCCGGCTCGAGATTCTGCATTTTCAGGAGAGGCTCTTCGAGCTCGAGCCTCCACATTCGTCGGCGTTCCTCATCCTTGAAGCCACCGAGGGAGGCTTGAACGGATTTCTCTTCAATGTCTAGCAGGAGTTCTCTGAAGGTGAGGTTCAAAGCAAGATTTGGTCTGAGACCGAAAACGTTGGAGACCTTGAACGCATCGGATGGGTACCTCCGTCGAACAGCCTCATTCAATGTGCGATTCAGCCTGTAGGAGATAATCGACGATTAGAACGAGATCGAAACGAGCCTTCATCTCTCATAAACGGCGCGTTGCCCTCTCGGGGAAACGATGAGAACTCACTTTGATAAAGGGGTTTTCTTGAGCACCGACTTCAAGTACTCGACTTCGTTCACTATAGTCTCTTTTAGGACACTCTCGCGCACGCCTTTGGTTGCCAACGAACTCAACAAACTATCGAGTTGCTCCTGAGAAGATATAAATAAATACTGCGGCTCTTTCTCCTTGTGGATAGCGCAAGTTTCAATCGATCCGCTGCAAACGAGATGCGAGTCTTTCCGGAGGTCTTCCCCATTCTCTGCTTTGATTTCTTCCTTCATTTCCACGTCGGCGTCGTTCTCCGGGGTTCCTCCTATGGAAGAATGCGGAACCGTTGAAAACGTCATAACTCCACGATCGACATCGGACCTGAATTCTCAGAATCTCCAACTCCCGAATCTTCCACTCTCTGGAATACTGACCTTCGATGCAAGGCGCCTCGACGCAGGGCAAAACCTCAACAACGATCGCCGGCACTGAATGTAGAACGCTATAGATTCGATGGGCTCGATCTTCGCCGAGGTTCGACAGGCCGAAACGATACCAAACTTTGCCGATTTCGTCCTCGGTCTGTTCGATCCGTTTCTCTATTTCTTCGCGAGGCATCTCAGGAAGCACATATCGCCAGTTGCGCCGCTTCTTTTCGTCGTCGTTCCCAGTAGTCGTTTGTGTCACCGCCGCCGCTGCGGCTGCCGCCTCCTCGTCTTTATCGCGCTTGATTCCTTTCTCCTCGTCGTCGAGGAGTTTCTTCCGCCAATGCAGCTTTTTCAATTGTATTTTCAGCTCGACACATTTTTCCAGGCCGTCCTCGATAGCCTCTCGGAATATTCCAAAGGTCAAAAGTTGATCTATGAGACAGCGTACGATCTGTGGAAGATTTCTTCTCATTTTCACATCTTCGCTCGACATCGCGCTCCCTGATGAACTCGATCCCGGAGAAATTCTATTCATTCACGACGAATCAGAGGTTACCAACCTTCATCTTCTCCAGAACATCCAGGCTGGCCATAGAGTTTTTTTCTAGTTTCTCCATTATTTCCGGATTCCTCATCACAAATACAAGTCCTGGATCTTCTTTCGGCGTGAAACCTTGATGACAATGAATTCTATCTCGCAAATCGATGCCGGGCGCTCCACTTGCCTGAGAAAGAAACGCTCCTCTGTATGCGGACTCGAAGTAGGTGATTTCTAGTCTCGCGTGCAACGTACTGCGACCGAAGGAAGTAAGCGGATCATCGATCGACTTCTCGTCAACTATAAAGTCCACTCACCTTCAAGTGGTAGCGGACAACATCGCTGTAGGTGAACGAGTCCAGGGGAACGGTATGAAACATGAAGCCGTAGGTATCTCGGAACTCTCGTCCCGCGGCCGCTGCCTGTTCCTGATATGCGGCCATCTTGGTACAGAGATCGTCGCCCTCATTTCTGAAATAGATCAACGGCATTACGAAGAACGAAAATGCCTCCCGGAGACGAACGGAGAAACATCCGAGCCTTCGCGATCGATTTTGTGGATCCATCACGACTCGTAAATTCATCGCAAGGACACTAACTGAGTGCTGTAGTCGATAGTCCAATCTGACAGCTGGAGTTTCATGAGTCGGCTGAGAAGTATTTGGAATACGTTCACTAGGAGACCGAGGGCATCGACTTCCGTGAATGCTCGCTCGAGAATATCGAAGGATATCCCTTGCGAGAAGTAGTCCTTCACACCGAGCTCCTTCGAGAACGCGGTCATGAACTCGAGAATGCAGAAGAATTCCCCGAGGCCCTCCTTGGGTATTCCGCATTCGATTTCGGTGAAGGCGGGAAGGGGGATGAGATTCGGAAGGAAGAGATCGTCGTCCAGGATCCTCTCTTTCTGCTTAGCTTCTCTCTCGAGCTTTCGTTTTTCTTTGAGTTTCTCGCTGATCTTCTTCTTATATTCCTGCTTACGGGCTTCTCTCTCTTCTTCGCTCCGTGGCGGCCGACCCCTTCTTTTCGGGGTCGTGGAACTGCTACTGTCCGTCGATAGGCGTTTCTTGAACCCATTCAGGCTCAGAGCGTTCTCTGGTGGAGGCTTCGGTGCCTTCTTTTCTACGATCTTCGGTTCCTTCGAGCGTTCTGCGGTATTCTTGAAGAATTCCCTAAACTTCTCGTAGCTCCGGTTCCGGCCTTTCGACGGCTTCTTGTCCTCGTAGAAATTCTTATCGTATTCCTTGTAGGACTTCGCCGGCGTGTTCCGTTGGGACTTCCGAGGCGATTTAGCGGGACTCTCGGAAACAACCACGACGTCGTCTGTGAAAGATAGGGATGCGTTGCTTACGATCGGCTCAACATGAGAATACCGAATCACAGTTTTTCATTCTCAAAGTCGTTTCTTCAAGTTCTGGATAACATCGCAGATGTACAAAATTATTATCGATTATTATGCTTGAGCTCACCGATGTCATTTCCGTTAGTCTCGTTTGAATCGACGTGCATGTTCCTTCCTTCGCTTCCGCTCGAAATTGCTTCGAAAGAGCGAATTCGTTCTCCTGAAAGCCCACTTGGACTCGCTGGAGCTTCCCGGCACTCATTCAATTCCTTGGCGGTATCTCGCGCGGTCTGCAAAATCGAACTCATGCGGTTATGTCCCTGAATGCTTCGGAAATCCGAGAAATATCACCTGAATATCCATAGTAATCCAAGGAATCTCTATTGATGTCTCTAGGAGTCTCCGTCGCGATTCGGTACCTTGAAGGCATGATTACTGCTCGCATCGGTGTTCGTCCTATCCGAGCATGGGGACTTGCTCACAGTTGTCTTCTGATTGAGGATTTTGTCCTGATCTTCTGAGGTTCCGTTGCTTGTCGCAGAAACTGAGGGGGGTTTCCTGATGGAGAACAGAAATCAGAAACATTATTCCCTGCCCAGTAAAACAATTACCCGTTGCGAAGGAGCTACGCACAGGCGGAGCAGAGTCGGCGCGCTCCGTCGAATTAATTCGAGATTGTGCATGGCCTGGCAATGGTCGAGCGAATCCACGAGATTTGACATTAGTTTCGAGGGTATTTCTTCCGGAACAGGGATCAGAAATTTCTGTTTCGCCATTACGAGCGAGGAGCAAGTGGCTCACTTCCATACACAACGGTGCCGTACCACGAGGCCGCATAGAAACGAATCGTTCGGCCTGCGCGCAGACCGACCAGCTCGGTTTCGGTCTTCTTCCCCAATCGCATATTTGATTGTCAGCCGAATCCGCGACTTCTAGAACACAAGACAGAAAACATCCCATTGATCGCAATATGTCGGAGGGATTTCAATCGCGTCGTATCATCGCTGTTTTGATGGAATGCCTGCCCAAAAATGGCACGAAGTGTTTCTGCTCTGATCGCGAATGGAGCACTTCGCTCGCTGGAAACCTCGCGAGCAGCCGCTGATTCACGCTGAACTATCGCGTACCGCACTTCCTTACAGACCCGATCGAATGCTCACTAGTCGCTCACAGTTTCCAGCGAAATTCCCGGTAGAGTGTCGTCTACCTCGCGTGGTTTCCTACGGAAGCGAGCGACTCGCTCACCAGCCAGCCGGAGGATCACCTCGCGTCGAAACGCTCGGCCGAAACTACGTCGAAACACCTGGGAGCAGAAACCGCGCCCCACCGACTCTCCGGAAGTCCCAAGCGCAGTGTCGAAACACTTTGCTCTCGGGCGAGTTCTGAGGACTTGACGTGAATTCTGGACGAGCTCAGCGACGGCCAGCGCTGCCCGGTACACGCATCTGACACACTCTCGAAGAGACACAGAGACGAGCACCGATCAGAGAAACCTATTCCTGATTCGAGCGAGGCACGTTCCGCGACGAAGACTCACCAGAAGTCGGTGATTTTAGTGGGTCTCTTGACAACAGCAGGCGTCGAGTCCGAAGCACCGAAAGAAGATTTCCGTTTCGTCGACGGAATTTTCGCGTCTTTGTCTGCGGCGACGGCGACGACTGCTGTTGCGGCGGCTGCTGCTACTGAAGCCGCTTGTTCCATTCCCTGAAGAGAATCAAACCGACACAGCGCACACACACATACACAGACGAACGAACGAACGAACAGATGGACCGACCGACCGACCGATCGACTCTCGCACACACACACGCGGTGTCAACAACCGCTGATTTCTTGAAGCGCAGCTACTTCTCGAAAGTATCGCGAGTCGTCGTCGCCCCACTCGACCGTCGTCAGCTCTATCGATGATGACAGTCAAACTCCTCCGCAGACGAAACTATCCACGTTAGATCGGAGTATCCTTCGCCGGAACACGCACGAATCAGTGTTCGCTCCGTCGTTACAACAACCGGGAAACTAATGGAACGCAGCCCTCGGCGCAGAGAGGCGGTCAATCATTGCTGCTCGCCGCCGACAATAACAAACGCGGCAAGACACACTCCTTCGTTGGTGGACTTCAAATTTTTAAACGCACACACTTCGACTGCTATCCGGAGCGTTGTTGAGGAGGGGACCTCATCAGAGTTCGTTCGCTCGCTCGCTCAATCGTTCGCTCACTCGCTCCCCTACTCCAAACAACAGTGCTCTGCTTGCCGCTGCCGCCGATATTGATGCTGGTTGGCGGTCTAGGAGAGCAGCAGCGGAGGCGCGAGGCAGCTGCCTTGAGCAGCCAACCGCTGGTGAAAATTGGCGCCAAAAACCGTTCTCGCCGTCGCATTCACGACGAGCTTACGATGGCGCAAGGGCATCCCTCTGGAAACGCGTGATTCGTCGACTCGTCGTCGTCGCTTTCGTCATCTTCTGATAGTCGTCCGACAAGGTTACGGATGAAGATTGCGCTTTTACGGAGCGTATCATAGCGGAGCCATACCAGAGTCGAGACTCGGGACAGGTCAGAGAGGGTCCGCCGCTCGCGCGGAAGTCCGCCCCGAGGCATTCGAGACCTGATCGCGCACGATTCGTTCGCTTCCGTCGTAATTCGATGCGAACCCAAGGGGCTGCTGCTGTGCATCAGATGGGTCACCTGCGTCTCCGCTGCGACACATTTAGTGACATCGGTTAATCTTGAGCAGATGCCGGGCTCGACAGGAGGATCGGTGAGCTAAGCTCTCGCAGACGATCCGAGGTGCACCGCTCCCGTACTAATGTCATCCCGATTTGGGGATTGGGCATCGGGTCAAGTCGTTCCGTTTAGCTGCCGGCAGATGCGACAGGGACTATGTGGGTATTCGATGATACTCGCAGAAACTTGCGTCTCCCATATTTCACCCGTAGAGTTGGAGGATACGCCATCAACCTAGCACCCTGACCTTCCCTCGATGTCGGTCCGATCTGTCACGGAGATATGCGCGGTCCGAATAGGAACTCATCGCATGGCGAAAGGAATATGCTGCCCTCATATTCATCCTTCGAAAATTCGGGGCCCAGTGGCTTTTGATCCCTCACGGCTCAGCCATTTGCTCGCGCGGGAAGCGACCCTTGGATGTGGTCGCGGACTCATTGCATTATTCTTCGAGCAGAATGTGGAATATATCCTTCCGGAGGTCTCTCAAAACTATTCAGCAAATTAGCCGCTATTGCAGCTGAAGCGCCACAAATTCGAAATCTGGCCAGCGGAGAGAGCCTCTTCAGCGCGGTGTACAGGGGGAACAAATACGGATTGAAGACGCCGCCAATCATGGAGATCCCCGTGAGGGCCTGGAATATAGTCGAGCCGACGGTGCAGTTTGCGCGCCCCGTTTCCGGCCAGGGTTTCTTTCAACGACGAGTCAACCTTTCATTTTGAGAGCGAATGATGACGCTGATCTATGACGCCGGAGTAGGATTTCGAACGAATCCCGAGCTCTTCTGGAACGCCTGCCCGGGTCTTCGTCTCTGACCCAACTCAGAGGCTGGATAAGCGCAAGCGTGTGGCGCTCATCAGACAGGGATTGGGAACCGTGGACATTCTCCGAGATCGGTGCCCGAAGACACCGTCTTGCGGTACGAGAGACTCATGAATTTCTCGCTTGCAGAATAAAAACGCTGCGGACCTCGTCACCACTATTTCAGCCTCTCGGTCTGAAGGGAGGTTCACTTGCCGCCTCCAAGATGTGATGAAGTGTCAGCGTCCATCTCGAGTTCTAGCCCGGGCTCCGAGTTCTGGCGATGGAAGTCTTTCCGGCTCTACCTGGTCAGTGAACAAGTGTCAACCACCACATCGCATCGACACCGGACGTACGCGTTCGATTTCAGGCTCTCTGAAGAAATTCGTCTTCCGCCGTCCTTGGCGGGCTGTGACCATTGCGTTTTGTCTCCAGGAGAAGGGAATCTCGATGATCAGACGGTTCTTCTGGAAGACCAAGAGATCGAACGCAACCCGCAGTCGGCAACGTACTCCGCATGTGCGCGGATAGAGGGGTCGCCCAGTGATCGAAAACCGAGTGATCAGACTTTCCAATGCAATGAGTGCGAGCGCAGCTACAAAAGCACAGCGGCCCTGAACATGCACCGTTCGAGAAATCATGGATACAAGAATAAAACTCAAGGCAACATCCGATGTCAGGTTTGTTCCGATCGAGCCGTGTGTCATCCATCTACAATCTGCCACCATGAGCTTCAGCGTCAGGTGTTTTCCATGATGCACAGGAAACGTCTTGCAACGCTCTGGTGAAAACCATCACCGACTTGCGGGAGCACCTGGAAGAAGCACACAAACTCCAGTTCAAAACCATAGAGACGGAATTCGTTGGGGAAAAGGCGTTCAATCGTTGGAAGGCCCAGGTAGAGTCAGATACAGCAGAAATAGACGCCGCTTGCTCTCAAAGTGTTCTCCTCACCGGAATTTATCCTTACAGGTTGAGCATATTGAATGCGTTTGCTTCGTCATGAAGAAATCCAAAGTCACCCCAACTGAGCGCCAGCGATACTTTTACTGCCAGAGAAGCGCTCTGTGCAGCGTAAACAATAAGGTAGCGATCTTGACTGATAACATCATGAGGACGTGGGGGTCGGTCGAACGGGGACAGCTCAGAGAACTCGCTTTCTTTCCAGAACGTGAACTGCACGGCTCAGCTCCTGGTCAAGGAGAATAGTCGCAGTGGCAGCATAATTGTGACGGGTTGCTTGACGCATTACGGTCATTCGATGACGACGCGGCAATTCATCGAATCTATTTCGAAAAGACCGAGGTACAAATTATAGACTTATAGAATTATTTCTGATTGCCGTGGGATTTATTGCTTATCTCGACTATCTGCTGGGCGTACTGGGTGTACAAATATGGAGTCCGACTGGGGGCCGAATTGAGGAGCTTGGAAAAACTCCGGCTTGGCAGTCGTACATACGTAGATCGTTCCGCTCCGAGCGCGAGAGCCGAAATCCTCTCCGATTGAGTGGGCGAGTTCGGGTGATCTCGCTCCGGAAACGAACATCCGCGAACTTTCTCGATGTACCGTCGGTAAGTCCCAATCCTGAGCCGCGGATCAATTGTTCTGAGGCGCGGATCTTCTTGCTAGGATAAGAGAAGGTGGGGTTGCCGGCCAGGAGGTGGACATGTCTGTCATCAGCGGCCAGCTTCTAGCAATATACGAGCTGGCGATCATCAAGAAGAAGCAGAAATCGGTCGATAAGATTTGCGCAGCACTTCGTGACCTCTACGACTGCCTCAAAGGTGAATAATATCTTCTCCCCGCTCTCAAGCGAAAGATTTTTAGTTTCGAAAAAATAGATGATTTTTTTGCTCATGTTCTGCCTACGGACAGAGCGGACAAGTGCCAATACTGTCCCTTAGAATCGATGCAGTATGAGACCGCCAATGATTCGTATTATTCTTCACAGATTACGATGAGGACGATGAAACCCTACCAGGCCTCGAAGAAACCCAAGCTTGGCGACGGACAGCCGCGCGGGAGGTCGCTGAGCGAGAGCGACAAGCTATCGCTGAGTCCACGATATAGCTCACTACAGCGAATGTTTTCCGGATGTGTTCTCTAGATTTTAATGGAATAGGTAACAGTCTCTCAAACTTGTGTGGGAGCAGAATGGAGCGCTCCCAGTGAGCAATAAATGACGGCGATTCTCTTACACGCGATAATTCGATATGCTCTCCTCGGGGCCATCTGTACTAGAACTGAGAAACTGTAAGCCCAGTCCAGTTGCATCCTGCCGTCGGAGACCTCGTGCTTTCTGCTGGGATTCATTCCGAATAGAGGGGAAGGGAAGGATGGGGATGGTCGACCAGACGAACGGCGACGTCGACCTCGCGAACTACAGGTACTTCCGAAACTTCATCGCAGGCGGTCCGAATGCGGATTGTGATTCGGAGGGGTCCCGAGATACAAAGGGTTGGGGACCTGTGCTGTGAACTATATCCTCGATATGGAGGGAGCCTCTAGTAATGGGCCCTGAAGAGAGAAAATATCTCACCGGGAGGAGGACGTCGTAAAATAACTCGTTCGGTAGGAGAATGGACCTGGGCTTGAATCCGGGAGATAACTTAGCGTACAGCGGAACATATTGGTATAGGTAGCGAGCCCTGCAGTATACTGCGGGAGGAGAGACCTCCTTCCCGCAGTCGATATGTGCATATCGTCTCCGGCCCGTTCTCGGCAGCAATGTCTCATCGGTAACTTCTACCGGGACACTCCAGTTCTTGGCTACTAACGGATCGGCCCGGGAAATACAGACCGGGCCAATCTGATCGCGCGAAGCAAGCCCGACTCAAGCGAATAATTCTCGGAATGTGACGAGGGGAGCGTTCACCTCAAGTTCAAACTCCGGAATCGCAGATGTCGGTTCTATCAGTGAGTGAGTGAGTGAGTGAAGAATCGAGAGCCATCGATAATAATATTTGTAGGGTAGTTGACCACCCAAGATGAGACGTAGACGACGTCTCGGAGGAAATTCAACAATTGACAATATAGGATCTGATTCGGGGGTCGTTCATACCTATGAAAAGGGTACCCGTTCCGGGGGAGGGATTCCATCGAGATTTAGCGTTTTCAGATCAGCGCCTCGACCCAGCGTAAGCGGGCAGTCCTCCGCCGGTCGGCTTTTCGGTGAATTTTTATCGGGTCGGAACAGCCCGCATGATATTTCGATTGTCCCAGCCGACCCATGTCGCTCTGATCTAGGTGAAATGCCACCGCAGAGCTTCATTGGAAGCAAGTGTCTCTTCGCGGCATCGGCGAGCGTAACTTTCAACGTCCACCCTTCATGCACACGACAACGAATCGTGATCACGGCGGAGGATACTGGAATTATCAGTGGGGAGCTCTTCGGGAGTCACCTGGATTCTCTTCCACAGCTCGTTACACAATCGGATGAGCAGGGCGTCCGTCGATACAAGGTGAGGCGATTGGACTCAGAGGCATGTCGCAGTTCCCGTTGTAGGTTCGGTTCGAACTCCTCGGAATCTCGCTCGCGCATCAGTATCCGTACGTCGTCTTCGTAGACCGTGGGCTCGCGCTCTCCGAGGTCAGTGCTCCCCATGACGAGGGCAAAAAAGTCTAAGGTTCTCAATTAGCTACTTTCTCGAAGGCGGAATCTTCTCCCGAAAGTACCGCCGGGGCATGGAATACATCAACGTTCCTCGACGCAGTCCCGGATCACTTGATCAATCGGCCATCAGGTCCGCGACGCCAGCGCTGCCCACACTCATGTCTAACTATCAGCGGAACTAGCGGGAGGAAAGTTTTGTAACCCATGTTTCGAGGTTCATGAATTATTCATGTGGAAGATCGCGCTCAGCATCCGAGGTCTAACTGAAGAGAAGCCCGACGATCACAAGCCCGACTCAGTCAGCAATGGAATCTTGATCGGCCTTCGCGTGAGCCGAAATAACTGAATTTGCGTTTGACGTGAGGGTGAGAGCTCTTCTTTGAAGCGTCAAAAACGGCATTCGATTTTCGCATTCAAATACATATATGAGATCAGTTTCATTCAGTATCGAGCTCTTTTCAAAAGCCCTCAGCATTGACGGGGCGGTCGTGAATGGCCATTATTTTCCCTTGGGCTCGCAGTCGCTGGTGTGGCTCGTTGTTTCCCAGTCAGAAACTGTTCTTCCAAACCAGAACGCGCTTTTCTCCCAGGTCGGCGACAGTGTCCGAGCGCCGGAGTGTGCTCCCGACAAGTGAAGTTCCAATCCTTGAGCCGGGTGCCGAGTAGCAGTTTAGCTATCGGGGAACCGGAGAACTGAATAATTCCAGTCTTCCCGCCGCGTCGGAAAGTGGCCTCGGCTGTCTCGAACCGGATTGGATAAGTCTCTGAGGGAACCATTCGGAGATTTCCACAGGTATCCGTGAGGGGAAATGGAGTTGCGCGTGTTTTTCCTCCCCTTGGTCGCTTCAACTCAACTGGTCGCCGCCGAGCTTCCCCATCTCTCTGTCAGTGAGTTCAAACAGCAGCAGCACAATCTCCAGCGTCTGCATCACCTTAAACAGCAGCAGCACGCTGACAACTTGATGTTGTCAAATCTGGAAATGGATCCCAATATTGCCGATCTGACGAAGCAGGCCCGATGTGTCGATCCTTATCGTTCGATACCAATGTACGGATGGAGATGGTTCCAACGTAAGTTTGTTCCCTCGATGCGATGTCGGACGCATTCGCGAGCTTATTCATTGAATTCACGGTAACACGTAATGGAACTTCCGTCCCGATGTTTCCAGAATTCCATAAGAACAACATCAAAGAAGCACTAGGCTGTTGGGATATCACCGAAGAGCAAGCGAAGATGGTATGATAAGGCAACGGATACGAGATAGCTCGGACATATCATCCAAGGGATAGCTCGTGTCATTATCAATATTGTCGGCAATTATTTGGATTAGCAACTTCCGATGGGCTTCATGATGCGGGATTATCCGGTTTCTAGCGAGACACCTCATTCGAGACTAGGCGCGCAAAGTGCATTCGACGAGTGCTCATTGACCGTGGTTTCTTCGGGAAGGACCAAGTGCTCAGCGAAACGCACGTCAACGACATTCTGTGCCACGTCCTGACGGAAGCCGTCCGCAGCAAGGTTGTTCTCGAGCCAATACCCGTGATGGTCTCCTAGCCAGGAATTCCCGGAAGAACATATCATCGTTTCACTTAGGGAACGATGAGCGGGAAGAATAAGACTAAGAATTCGATAAACGACGAGTCAAATTGAGCTTCAATTCTAGGACCCAAGAATTCAGTTCGCTCGTCGCGTCAAGCTATGCATGCGCGAAATACTCGCTGACATCCAGGTTAGTGACACCGTGCGAACAGGTCAGATAACCGTTCTTTTCCACGGACGCAAGGATCCTGGGAATTTGAGGGAGAAAGAGTCGAACTGTTTCGGAAAGAGGGGCTACGTCACAGTCCGGATGCATAAGATCGATGCGATCTCTTCTATTCCAGCTGAACAATACTGTAAACATCGAAGATATCCGATTGGAATGCATGCAGAAGCACAAATCTACCTCGATGAAGCCCGACATCCAAACCGGTCAGCTCGGTGCTGAGTTCAATTACGGACAAGAAATGTACATCCAGGCAGTACGAACGGCAGACGCGGTACTCGCTGAGGTGAGTCGGAGACCTTGTCGTCAGGACTATCCAAAAACTCGATCATCCTTGAAAACTCGATTTTTGCTGAAAGCGGCCCCGGATATTTTCCATTCTAGATGAATCACTGTTTGAGATACTTCGGTCTTGTGGCAAAGGTGAGGCTCAAACAGGCCACGTTCATGACATCATGCGACGCTCGATGATCACGCATGCTAATACCAACAGAAATTCGTTCATGAGCTCAACGTCTTTTCTTCTTTCGTCCACAGGAAGCGGATGAGTATGAGCGGCTCGAAGAGTCATGCAAAGGGACTCTGCAATCGAAGCGCAGCCTGGAAACGTTAGATGAAGACACACAGGTCCGTCTTGGTGATTGATCCGCATGGAGACAATGTTCTACATCGGGCAGATGTTTCAAGCTTGGCTGTCGCTTTCTGTCGCAGCTCGACATCTGCATATTCTCGCACAGCGTCAAGGGGCGTGTCGCCAAAGAAGACATCGAAGTGCAGTTCGAGTGTCTGAATCAATACCTAGAATCGACGTCGAACTCCGACAGGAGTAAAGCGGTCCTCCTCGATCTCTTCTGGAATCAAACTCGACCCATCTATCTGGAGCAGCAAATGTCGTGCAAAGCTCTGAGTGGCCGGCCGAAATGGACCAAAGCGAGTTTTCAATCGTTTCTCTATTTCTCGAATCTGTCGTGTCGAGACGTTCCTCGTCTATTTCTCTAATCTTCAACTCTTCAGGTCCTAAACGGTTGGAACCTTACGTGCGAAAGGCTGAGAAGCATCAAAGCGAAACGTCAAGTTCCGGAAGTGGAAGAAGACGTAACGCCGAACTGGGATTCCGCAGAGCTCCACACGCCGATACCGAATACTGAAGGTCTCCCGACCGATGGGACGGTGATGACGACCACTCAGCCGGATGGCGATCGATTCCAAGTTCTCGAAGAGGTCGGTAGAGAGCATCGGTGGAAATTCCTTGGCTAATCCCTTCGGAGAGCTCTCTTGGCAGTCTCGTCATCGGCAGAATCGTAATGATACGAGTCGAACGGAATTTTCAGTTGAACAAGTGTATCTTGGATCGCATCCGATCCAGCACAGCGCGTACCGCTTTGAAAGATCTGGAAAAATCTCATCGCCAATGGCAGTACAAACACCAAGTAAGGCAGAAATAGTAGCGACTACTTTGGAAGGGGATTCCTCGCGATTCTGCGCTCAGTTCTGAAAGCTCCCATTTATCGAGATTCCAATGCCACACTCCGGCGCTTAGAATCAGCTCGGGAGAAGGCTCGGGATTCGGATATTTTTATTCACGCACACATAAGTAGATAGTTGTTTGTGGTGTGACCTCAATCTTATGAACAATAACAAACCTCTACAATCCTTTGCAGCAATGCTGGAATAAATACAAAGATCAGAGAGTACAGCAGATCGGTGACCGGTACGTGACGAGACAGCAAGCGTGGAACAAAGTTCGCGAACCCCTCTTTCTGGACACCCCTACCGTATCGACCCATTGAGGATCTTCGCCCGCGAAGCATATTCTCAAATTCTCAATGAAAGCATACATTGTATCAGAATTCTAGGTATCGCTAGTGCTACTCTGGTGTGATTGGACCTGAATTCGCGAATGAAGTCGGGAGTAGATCGGAATAAACCAATAATTCTTCCCCGAAGAACGTGGCCATGCCCCGAACCTCTCGTATGAAGTCGAGGAATAAGTTGTCATTCTAAGCGTCCCCGGGCCAGAGCAACGAGAAGGTCAAACACTCGCTGCCGTGTTTTCCGCCTGGCCCGTCAAAGGATGCGTTCAGAACCTTTTGTATTGACGTTCGGTTGTCAGAGCGGTGCCGTACCGGCTCCCGCAGGGGATCGGGAAGACAACCCGCGTCGCGACGCCTCCGTTTGAGCTCATTAAAGATCCTCTGCGCCGTGAGTCGTAATCCAAAATTGCCGTCTACTTCACTCTCGGTCGAACAGCGTAGCAATTCTCCTCCCTCGGCCATGACGACAAACGCCAGGACTAACGAGGGAATTGTACGGGCTCTTTCGGATTCGTCCGGCAAACACCGATCCGTTAAGAGAGTGTCTGGAGCTGTATCGATTACTCAGCCGACGTCGACCTTGAATAGCAACACTTCCATCAAGCTGAGTGCGAATATGCGTCCCCGACTTGTCTCCACGAAGAGACGACGAGTTCAGAGAACCTTGTCCGGGAATTCGCGCAGCCCCATAAGGACTCTCGCGAAAGCGAGCGCTTCCGTTCTTTTCCCATTGATCTAAGCGAACCATGTCATTGCCGTCATCGAAATTGCCGAACTTCTGACCAAACTCGCTAGTTGGTGGCTCCAAAGTGGCTCTCAAGCATAGAAACGAAAAATTCACGCCGTGGGTATCGAAGGTGAGTAGGACTTCGTTTCCGTCCCCGCCGGTCGCTCTCTACCAGTTCCCGGAGATCCGCCTCCCCAGGGCAGCAGCGCGGAACCGACGGGATCGGTTGATTCGATGTGTCGTGAGTGCTTATCAGGCTGGAAAGTTAGGGTTGCGAGTTGTGCTCTCAATTCCGCACGGCACCTTCGGCGTCACCGCTTCCATGACTTTCTTGCGGTAAATCCACACCGCGATCCTCGATCCGTGAGCTTGGTTCGTGAGTCGTGAGTAGGCGCCATGTGGACGAGAGGTGACCCGCGCACGATAGACTGCGTCTCTTCGTGGTCAGCTCGTGTTGTGACGTTCTATCATTCCGTCCGCGAAGGAACGCCGATGATATTCTACCCGATCGCTCAGTCAGTCCGGAGCAGAGAGCTTTGATCATTGGAAAAGCAGTCGAACTCTTTTCTCCATTCAAGGTCGAAGATGATGGGAGCGCAACCCGGAACGACGGGAACGAGGAGGAAAAACTGGTCAACAAGGAGATTCTCACGAAGTTCCCGGTTCTCAATCATTTCATGCCCGTTCTGCTATCTCTGCAAGCTTTGGGCGTTGCATTCGATGACGAGCGCCTCTCATCAACGACAAAATTATACATGCGAATCTGGCGGGCCGTCGTGTGGTTTACTTTCCTGGCGTATCTTGTGATATTCATTTACTTCCTGATATTCTCCAAGGAGCAATCCAGGAACAGTCTCAGAAGTGAAGTCTACCGTCTGGAGGTCGTCGATACGATCATGGTGTTTGTGGCGGCAGTTTCCGCGAATTTCTTGCACAACTTCCAAAAGATATCGTTCTTGAAAATCGTGCACACACTTAACGAAATGGGAACGCAGAGTCAAATTGGAGCGCAGTCAGATTTCGAGGGCACCAGGTGCTTCCTCATGAGTCTGATGAACCTGCTTTGTCATATGAGCGGTGCTGTGATCTACCTGGTGTACGAAAACCCTCGACAGAACCCGTGGAGCTGCTGTGAATCGGTTATTCGGATGCTATTAATCAGCACAACTTTGCTACTTCAGGTGCGAAAATAGATAATGATACTTCCTGCAATAGCATTCTTTTATTGGTGTGATCATGCTTAATTCGCTTTGTACTCACCGGTCCCTATGAATTTCCTGCTCCCTCCCCTCTCTACCCCATGGTCGTGATCACACCTTCTTGGCCGCCTCGTTTCACGCTAATCCACATTAGATAATATCCTTAGGTGATTTCGGCTGGCGAGATCTGCTGGACCTTCACCCACTACGTCCGGGAGATCAATCGACTTCTGATGCGCCGGGTGAATCTGCGTATCCTGCTTGACATGAGAGTCTGTTACACCAGAATGATTGCGACAGTCCGTGATATCAACCGCATCTATACCATGCCCGTGGGGATAGTCTTCATCCATGCGGCGCTCCGCGCTATCAGCACTCTGAAGCTCTTTCTACGGGAATATCCTGAAGTGAGCGCCGTCGTAGTGGTGTGGACTGTTTACGAAATTACGATTCTATTGTGTTTGATCGTCATGTGCGAGGCGTCGAATGCACTGCGGATCACCGGCACGGCGACTGCATCGTTGGTCACGGAACGAATTTCGGAGTATCGCGATGCGCCTCAACAGATGTCCCTCTTGGTTCAGTCATTGAAAAGGCAGAAGCTGCAACTGAGACTTTTCGGCTTCATATCGCTTTCGCGTTTGACGTGTTTGACATATTTCCTGCTCCTGATTGTCAGCACATCGGTGATTGTTTTGCGAGATAAGAACATGGTTTCCGGGATCGCTGGCTTCATTTCGGCGTGAGAGTGAAGCCGGATGGAATTTAGGCGGGGTGATCACTCGGAACTGTGAAACGTGGCATTGAATAAACGCTTCATATTACCAGACGTTCCCAGAGGAACGAACTACAACCTCCAAATTTATTTCAATCTTCTAAAACAAACAGTTCATATGTACAATTGATTCTCATTATTTGAATTTAGATCCTCTCTCGTCACGACCGTTAGCGGTCCATTCTGCCGCCGACAGATGAAAGACCTCCAGTTCGCCTACAATGCAACGAGTCGGAGCGGGAATCGTGGGAAAAAATAACGGTGACATCGATTCATTAATTTCATCCGCTCCGCAAACTGTGTGGGGTCGTCCGTGCTCAACTGAAATGCTACCCGCCTCCACGTCACGATACATTCGATCTGCTCCATGGCTCTCCAAAACTTCGATCGTATCACTCGGGTTCTCGCGAATTCGCGAAATTAGTCAAGCTTGCTTTGGGCTTAATTTACTTCTTTTTGCTGCGTGTTCGCAGCTCCGGATGTCTTGGCGGCTTCAGCTGCTTCTTTTTCCCTGTTTTTTTTCAACGCTTCCTCCCGTAGCAGAAGGTTGATGATTTCTTTCATGTGCTTAGGGTCCACCTATTGAGGGAGATGCAATTGATTCAGTCGGGAAAAAACAGGAAAAAGGTCGGAAAAGTCAAAACATCATCTAGCGAGACCATTCTCGTGCCGCATACTCTCTCTAGCTAACAGTTTCTAGAGCTCCGCCACGAGATGCCACGTGTTAGGCGCAACCGGAAACCGTTCGCTAAGCATCTTACCTTGACGTTCTCTCTGCCAACGAGATCGATTACTTTGAGAACGAGATCGATCTCAATTTTACCGTCGTGATCCGAATCGATCGTGTCCAGGACCTCTTGAATCATCTGTACTCGAGAAGCATCCGAGCTTTTCTTCAATCGATGCATCAAGAGCACGAGTTCGTTGATCCCTGAAGAGACATCCAAAGGTGACTTCTTTGCTCGAAAACTTTCTCCGCATGGAATCATTATTACTCCTGTCATCGTGAGAATGTATTTCGACTCGGGACCATCGAGGCTCCCTGTGGTGTCTATGAAGGAGAAATAAGAGCTCACCGATAATGTCATCTCGGACCGATTCGTCTTTGACGTCCTTCTGTTTGAGTTCTGCCTTCTCCTCGTTGAGTTTGTCGATCACGTTGTCCAGGTTCTTTATCATAGCATCAACTTTCTTATAAAGTCTGTGCGCTCCTTTTCCTTCACTGAGCTCTCCCGTTCCTCGAGTGACTTCGACCAGCTCCTTGACGTCCTCCTCGTAATCTTTCATTTCCTCTTTGAGATCATCGAGTTCCTCTTTCTCGACCAGGAGTTTCTTCTTCTCCAGAGCGATTGTTTCGATCGCATCCTCAAGATTCTCGAGATCCTCTTTCGAGAGTTTCTTCTCTTCGTCGGCCTTGATCGTTTTCGCCGAATCGACGAGCATCTCAGTTTCAGCAGCACTGACAGCTTCGAGCGGTGCGACGTCCTTGAGCTTCTCCTTCTCCTTACGTTTTGCTTCGGCCACTTGTTCTTCCTCTTGTGCTCTCTTCAGCTCCCGTCTCTCTTCTTTGATCGCCAATTCCTCTTGTCTGATCAGTTCCAACTTGGTCCTGTTGTCGACCTTGCCTTCTGTTTCACCGATCTTGAATTTAGCTTCCGTTATAGCTTGCATCGGGAGTTGTGTGATCGTTTCCCTCAGCTGCTCGGTGGCGTTCACAGTCTCCGGGAGGAGCATCGCTCGAGATAACAGTAACAACGACGGCGGTATTGATTCCCTCAAACTCAGATCCAACCACTGGTTCAATTGGTACCGTAATTTCTCTTCGGGGATTCCGAGCGCCCTCATCCCCCGGGCGCGACAGGCGGCTTGCAACTCACTGACAGTCAAAGAATCCAAACCCTCTTTCTTTATCACTGCGTCATCGTTCTTCAAATTTTTCAACCTCATCCGAAGTTGGAAGCGGAGCAGTTGCGTCGTACCTTCAGAAGAGGAAAAATTGTAAATTCATAGCCTAGAATGACCGACCTCAAAATTATCGCAGGATGATCCGGATCGGACGAATAGAAATTTTCCAGCGAAAAGGCTCGAGTTGACTCAGAAGACTGACGATTGAAGACTTATAGCTACGTGGAACACAATAGAGCCCCGCACATGGAACATGGAAATGAGTTTTCGCGCTCACCCAGAGTTTGGATGTCCAAGAGACGACACAATGCGACGAGCTGCTGGCGGCCGAGTGAATCTAGAGTCAGCTCGTCCTCAAATAGTTTTGAGAATTTGAGAATCTCTTCACTACTCGCGAAATTCCCGGATTCGCGAATCCTCTCACAGAATAGAGCGAATTCCTTGGCTGCGTGAGAATGCACTTCGCCTTTGTTCTTGACCGCCATCTCATCAAGCGTGGTCTGCAGGAACTTCGCCATTTCCAATTTCATCTTCAGTTGCGTTTTAAACTGAAATACAGGGTTCCCTCATTCGGATGCTCGTCAGGGAAATATAACGACGGAGGAAGATATGGTTCCTGGATTCCGTTGCTAGGCGCATAGAGAGTAGATTGTCACCTTGGCTTTCTGGTCCTTGGGGTCTTGAAATGTAGACGGGAGCATGCCCGGGAAGAGTTGCACTGCTATTGGCAGGAGAAGTTCCATGAAGGGCACGATAATGAACACGGAAAAAGGAACCAGACGGAACAAATCTGAAGTTGTTCGAACCAACTGTTTGTGTTCTCTCCTGGAGAGATCTTCGCCTTTCAAGATCCGATAGAGAAGTTGGCTGCACACCCGAACGTCAATAAAGAGTAAGCGAAAACCATGGTAATAATGTACAAGTTCGTCCCAGATCCGCTTCCTGAGCGACCTCTTGGGCGGTGCAACTTGGAGATGATCCTCTTTTCTGGCTACGGGTTTCGGAGCCTGCGCGCTTGATTTCTCGGCTCCCTCTTTCCGGAGAGCTTTAACAGTTTTCTCAACTTTCGACGACGGATCTAAGGTTTCCTCATCGGTTGACGAGGACGCTGCCTGCGAGGGAGGGGCCGGTGGAGGCAGCGGTGGTTGGGGAGTAGGAGTTGGCGGAACGACGGTAGAAAACCTCAAGAACGGTACCGGTTGCTGATGCAACCTGAGCTGATAGTCGCGTTGACCTAACCCCGCACGTCCCGGTGATCGCGAGGCGGCGATCACTGCGCGTGACACGCCGACCGTTCTGCAGCACAAGCGGTACATGGTCCTTCTGCTTCTATAATTCGACACGGGTTGGATCTAATCGCTCAATTTCATCTCTGAAGTCGCGAGCGTTCGAGAAAGAAACCACGCGACTCTCGACCGTCAGACAACTGTTCTCTACCACTAGACTAGGTACCAGAATAGCGCTATCCGCCGTTTAGCGTTAACAGTCAGAACAACAATGGTGCATACGTTCAAACGCTTGGCGCTCTGAGCATACGCAAGCATTGCGCTCCTGGTGGTTTGAGCGTCGGCCATCCTCTCGTAGTCCAAAGAAGGCTCAGCTATCGGCGGGGAATGCCAGTAGCCGATCGGGTACCTCCGCGAGCTGAGAGTACGCAAACGACTAATCGGTTTCCGCGCTTGAGTCACGAAATTCAAGCATCGTTCCTCGCCTCCATCCACCCCTGTATCTATATAGCTCGGCCATATACGGAACTATGATGTCTGAACTCAGAACCTCACATCATACACGAGGAGTGGACAAAGACTGCCTAATCATTATCATTGCAGGCGAATCCGCTACTGTGACCTCCGATTCGGGGACCGTTTCGAGCCCCAGATCAGGGACCTCTACTCCGAGTGATGGGCACATTGACCGGCCGTGCCGCGCGCGATCTGGCAGGGGAGCCTTCTGGTTCATACGACCAGAGCATTGCGTCCGATGACGAGAGCATCGGGAGATTTCCGTAGAAAGAGAATTTGACCGAACACCGGATGAGCAAGACGTGTCGGGACAGGACGTGTCGGGCGGGATCGAAGCTCCAGTGATGACTCATCAGGTCAGCAGTGATGAAGGGAAAAACGCGAGCGACTCCTACGATTTCCGAGACCCATGCATCTACCTCCGGGGGAAGATTCGCTCCACTCGCGAGGAACGACTGACGGAAGCGCGCGAGGCTCAGTCACGCTGGTCTGAGGTTGCTCCGTGCTTGGCTCCTGTGTGTTCACATGAGGCAACAGAGCCGTTCGTCACGGTGCCCCCCACGGCGGAGTTGCTCTACGACGTCTTGGGCAGCGAATGAGTCGATCAATTCCAATCCAGGCTCCAATCAGGCACTTATATGAGACCATTCCCTCGTAGGAGCTCTATCGGTACCCAATCACGCGCCTTATCCCGGCAGATTCTCCTTCGGCTCCCCAGAGCCCACCGGCTCAGCTGTGCGTTCCTGCACGGAGCTCAATAATAAATAATCGTTCTAGAAGCTTCTCCGTGTACATGAGGTCTTCCCGCCGTTTATTCTCAAGGATAAGTTATACAGTCTTCTTTCCGTACTTCATCGACCTTCTCATCGAGCCTCAAGTTAATTAAGGCACTCCTGCAGCGTTTCCTGCGCTGGAATGTCCGGATGAGATGGAGATTTCGAGGGGAATACCCTCCGGGATCCTCGAAGAGCGAAGCTGGGAGACTCGCCAAGATATCATCTCCAAGGCTTTCAAAATCGTATAGAAACGAATGCACGATCACGGTCATTCACGATCCGGTGCTGAGCTCCCGAGGATGCGCATCTCATGGAGCGTTGCTCTCGAGAGGGAAGATGGCGCTCACGTCCGGAGATTCGACAGTCATCGATTCCAACGCGCTGACATTCTGATCGGGAAGGAAGTTTGAGACCATCTCGCGGACGGTCATGTTCGATATTCCGGAGAGTCTCTCGGGTGTCTGGAGTCGGTCGCAGCTCTCGCGTTTCGGGGACGATGTGGCTCTCTGGGATGATCGTCTCGACTTCTGCAAGGTCTGCAAAAAATGAGATGCAATATCGGTCAGTATTGAGTACGTACTCAGGACTGAGGGCTTTCACCGCCAGGAACGCTCGTTCCGGGCTCGTCTTAGAGTTCCAGCATCGGTAGGGTAAGGGATATGAACGATATTTCAAGCGAGCAGAAAATCACGGGAGGAGGGAAACGGCTGCTGACCTGTCTCTTGGTATTCTCCAATACCTTGTTGGCAATGACTTTCGTCGCATGTATGCTTTCCGGCAGATTCCCGGTCTCAGCCTCCGGCAGAGTCGGAATCTGGGACAGCTCTTCTAGTACCGCGCTGATACCCCCATTAAGGATCATGCTTTGCGAATTTATAAGGATGTTGTTCATCACTGCAAGACCTCCGATCTCTTAATGGGTGGAATGTGGTATTTTTCTCGCGACCGATATACCGTTCGATTCCGCGATCGATCCCATCGTTCCCTTTTCACCCGTCATTGATTCTCCCAATCGCGACCTGGAGTCCATTGCAAAAACTCCTGGAATACCTTGACGTTGATACTCAGAGACATTCTTCATCTGAAGTCCCTGATCTTTGGCGAAATCCAGATACTTGAAAATAGCGCAGCTGACATCCTGCCGATCCAGTTCGATGACCCGCTTCACGAAAGACACCGGGTCTTTGAGATCCGAGTCGCATTTAGTTGGAGGTATGAGGTACGTCTGATTGACGTCAATCGCTCTCTTGATAAGATGCGTTTGTCTGGAAAGAGTATCTGAGGCTTGATCCGATACTTTAGATGACGCCGAATCTTGTCAATGGTCGACAGAACATCTAGGTCACGATTTTTTCATCAAAAATCAGGCGAGCTCCAGTAGCCACCTTCTGAGGTCTTCTAAGTTGAAGGTCTGATTGATCGGGGCGAGAACCGATGGGGTTTTAAAAACTTCCTCAGTTTTCTGATTGGCTGCGGGGGGGCCGTTCTTACGCTGTTCTCGACTCGGTTGGAATTGAAATTCCTAGGGGAGAAGAAAATCATGAGTTTAAACGAAATTGCAAAACATGGAGGGACAGCTTCCCCCGATTCATGCAAGGACGAATACGAACCTTTGGAACCGTGACCGCTTTCGTCTTCACGTTCGACACGACAGCCCTCGGTCTCGCTTTCTTGACAGGCTTCACCGGCTGCTTCACGGACACTGTGACGTTGACCTGGAACACAAGACCCAAGTCTGACGCTACGAGCTCGATTCCTAAAAAACTGTCCCTTAACCTCGGGAGTCACCACATCACTCACTTGGCCTCCTCGATAGAATTTGATGTCTGGTGCGAAGACTTTAATTGTTGCCCGGAAGGATTCTTTGGCCTCGAAAGCCGTGATCTCGAACAACTGCGAAAAATCGATGGGGGTTTTCGTCTCTTATTCGAAGGCTCTTGCAGAAATCACGCAATCTATTTGATCGACTTCCACGGAGTTCGAAATTCACCTCGACGCTCTGAGGCTGGATGACGATGGTTTCCGGTTTGATCTGCAGGGGTTTACCGGCAGGAATCTCGAAGTATATCCGCGACGGGTTATCATCTATGTTCTGGAGTGATAGGAGAGTGGCCTTCGACAACCCTGTCGGAAATGTCATTCTCCATTGAAATTCTGTTCTGCGACCCGAGAATAGAATCTCGCGTCTCGCGAAGCTTTCATCAACTCAGACTAAAAAATCTCGTACCCGGCTCCGAGAGTTCTATCTGGAGAGCTGGAGCTCTCGAGAAAGGTTTCAGCAGGAGGAACTCGGATGGTGAGCACTTTATTTCTTTTTTGTGAGGCGGTGAAAACACAAGCACGTCTCTGGACTTCGACATATTCCCACTTTACTGGTGAGCTTCAGCGAAGGGTCTTTACGCAACACGGTCTTAGAGCGACGCGACTTTTCTGCAGAGTACTATATCACAGAATAGACTCGCTTTCCTCTGACACAAGAAGGACCAGAAGTCTCGAAGACTCCATGGGATCGCGAGCGGCCGCCGACGGTTTGCTCACCAAAGTTTTAAATCGCTCAAGCAATGTCGTCTGCTCCACTTACGGATACCGCGGGAAGGGGCTGGGTAGAACTCCGGGCACGAATTCCGCCGGGTGTGGGCGAATCTGGCGTGAGATCCCGCGAGTCCCAGTTCCCAGAGCTGCCTGTGTTCCGGGCATCTGAGACGTCGCGGGATATTTACGTCGAAGATTCAACCACGCTCTACGATACATAAAAGAGCCTCTTTGTTTACATAATCACGGCCCCGTCGCTGCGCGGCTGCATCGAGTCGCCCGTTCGGAAAAGACCTTACCGCTCGTCACGAAGGACAAAACTGATCTTCGAGGTATAATCCATGTTTTTTCTCGTCTACTAGTTTTTAAATTCCGTTAGAAGACCCCCAGCATGCATCGGAATCGTACGAATAGGCCGAATGGGGTCTTCGCGGGGAATCGCGACAATATCCTTCACTTACGGAATAGAGAGCCTGATGAAAAATTCCCTTGTCGAGGAAAGCTTATCCCTGAAGCGAATCCTCCTTTCCATAGACTCGTTCTCCGATCCATCTGATGTGTAGGGAGCTGAACTGAATTAGATTCTGCTCAGATCGCCATAATTCTTTCTCCAATCGTGAGTTCGCCGCCGGTGTTGCGGGCTGATTCTCTTCCCGGGTGGAACTCACGTGTTTCGGAGTGTTAAATTCCGCCGGGAAGAAACGTTGTGATACATTGAGATGGAGACGAAATCTTTGGCGCTGAAAAAGTACTCGGAGTGAGCCTGTGTGGACTTTCGATTCACGGCCGGCCATCGATCCTAAGCCCAGCTGCTGCGGTGCAAGTGATTCCCCGCTGAAGTCATGCTCTCATTCTATGAGTTCCGGAGCTCCTCTTACCGCTCTCGCTAAGCCTCATGATTCTCCTCAAGTCCAAGGGGAGACTCGGGAAGCGGTATAGACCAGGTCCGAGGCCTTGTCCGAGTGGTACCGAAAGTTCCTGTGTTCAGAGAGATCGGTGACATCGGAGATCATGAACTTGGTGACGTTCAGAATTTCCTGGGCGAGAATCTTCTCATGGGGACGCGTTACGATGCGGTCCTGACCTAATGGGAAAATGATTTTTCAGCATGGCGGGTCACGGGAACGAACCGGAGTTCAAAGGTCTCCTGAAGTACTTCAACTCGACAACGAATCAAGGTCGCGCGAACTTCGCCATGGCAACATACGCCAGTTTGGCAGCGATCGGATTCTACATATACTTCAAACCCAAGAAAACGACTGACCCCAGTGCAGCGAAGAAATGAGTGGGAATGGCCGACTTAGAGGACATCCATCGCTCTTAGTACATAAAATGTCGAATTCTGATGGCAAATATATCTTCTGTCAAAGCGAATAAAGAGTGAAAAACCCCATCGAGGACTATTCCATTCGGATCGGCAACTCATTGCGAGCCGCGCGACCGGAGCCGTGGTGTATCCGCAGGATTCCTTTCCGGATGTTCGATTCGGGCTGATAACCCCCGATCGGTGATCCGCCTCGAGACTCATCAGCTCATCAGAAAAATAAGTGAACGGTGGTTAAGAGTTTTATATCATGAGAAATTCGCTTCGATCGAGCTCCCGACCCTCTGTTTTATTGAGAACCGATCTACGAAGTGACCGATGGGAATTCTGACCCTCGGCTTCGACACCCTGTCATTGCTTTTCAGCTCGAGATTCATGTTTCTTGACGGATGAAGGAACGCTGTCAGGACCCGTCAAATGACAGCATCCGACCCGGGAGAGGGAGGGTTCTTGAGTTTTCTGATCTCGATTTCAGCCACTTTCGGGGGTCTCCGAAGGCGCTCGCTACTGAGTTCTCGTCGGCTGGAGCACTTGTCTGAAGCCTTCAAACAAGAGGTCTGCCGGATTCTTCTTGTCAGACGACGAGGATGAATCCCCGTTCCGGTTGAATATTTGCCGCTGCAGCATTTCAGCGAAATTCGAGCCGCTCGACTGGCCGTTCTGGCCTTGCTGACCCTGCGAGAGACTCTTCAACAATGACGAAAACAATTGCTCTCCAGCACTCTGGCCATGAGCTGGGGTTCCTGAAGGTTGACCCTGGGCTGCCGAGGGACCCCTGTTCGATTGGAGTGTTTGGATCAAATTCGTCACGAACTGACTCCCTTCACTGTTCTGTCCCTGGAGCCGATTTAGAAGATTGTTGAGAACGTTCCCGGACGATGCGGGCGGGGGGTTCCCTTGTCCAGGGTTGCTCTGCTGGGCGTTCTGCAACTGGGACAGGAGACCGTTGAGCAATGCTCCAGGAGATGCCTTGGCGGTATCGCTCGGGTTCTGCGGCGCCACAATCTTCAGCACACCTCCTATGACTTTGTCGAAGAAACTTTTCTTGGGCTTGGGCGTTGTTGATGCGGGCATCGGGGGAGCGATCGGTGCGGGATAATTCGGAGGTGCGACGGGGCTGAAGTCCGTGGGAGGGGAAGCGGTTGGTCTGTTGTACGGGGCGACGGTCGGGGTATGAGCGGGCCCGTTGGACGGCATGCTGGTTGGCGCCGACGGTCCTCGAATGTCGTCGGGGATGGCCGGATAGAGAGGTGCCGCTGTCGTCGGAGGATACTGCGGAGGAACGGTTCTCGCTCCGGGCTTCGAATCCCCTGATTTCTCGATGAGATCAAGAATCGCTAGAAGTTCGTCGCGTGAGAGATCCGGGAGGTCCGCCGTAGGATCTTTACGACGGCTGCCGCCTGCAACAAGGGTCGGACATTTGAGCATACGAATATGTTTCTAGGGGCGAAGTGATACAGAGGCTCCTTGCTGGAATTTCTGCTTGTGACTGCCGGCCTCTGGGGATCACCGCTCCAGCATGGAGCAATGACTTTGTTAGCCTGAAGAGAGGGGTGCCGCAACGACATTATCTGATGGTCGTCGTACTGCGGAGAAACAAATGACTGCAGGCGTATGCTCCCGGCGATTAGAATTCTTTTCCTCGATCGAGACCTCGAACGATGGCCCGAGAAGAGGCTGACGGAGCTACGTACTCGACATCCCGCAAGCCAAGTCTAAGTAAGTAAAGGAAACATTCCCGCATTTCAAACAGTCCTCATATCCCTCAGCTGGGATGGGAGTTCGTCGCCTCCATGTCATAGCAGGGAATTCTCAGTCTCACCCGGTCTTGGCGTCGGACCTCCACCAGTCCTTACAGGAACGATGTCCTCGGTCAAACATCCTGTGACTGCCACCAGAACCAGGAGTACACGAGACGGGAACATGCTTCGTTTTATCTTTCGTTCAACTGCCACCTCGTATCTGGACAACGGCGGCGTCCGGTGTCCAATGACGACCAACAACGCGAAGAGAGTTGAAAAGTCTTCCCTCACCGAAGAGTGCTCTTCATACCGCAGCCGTTGAATGGGAAACGCGTGGACACAATTGAGACAATACAATGCAGCCGTCAGAGCGATTCCAATTGAAGTGGCTGACCAAGTTGGAGAAAAGGTTTTTGGCCCCTCCTACGGATAAATCAACCGCTGCGTTAGACGAGCCGCCGGAAACTCGTCAAGAAACTCTTCTCTACGAGTTCGAGTCAGGATATGAGTTTTGAGTCTGTCTCTCTCATAGGAATCTTTTCAGGGTCAAGGAAACGGCGAGATTTCTCTCACCGTCTCGCCATTTCGATCACGGAATCGGGCTCGAGCTGGCGCTGATCTCTGCGTCCAGCTTTCGATTTCACTCCCGGTCAAGAACTTTCCTTCCCGACCGACCTCTTCTACCCCGTAGTTCACCCATAGCTCATCGAAACCGGAATCAGAGAGGAAGTGTCAAGAGAGACGAGAACAATGTCATTTTACCCCGAATGGGAAGATACGAACAAAATATCCATATATTTATTGGGCGCTAACGAATTCACTGAGAGAGCGGAGGGTTTCGAAAGTGGTGAGCTCGTGCACAACCTCATCCACGTTTCCGACAGGAATGAGAGGTGCCGCGTGAATTTTGGAACCGTCCACACCGAACTCCAAGCTAGATAGGTATTCTAGGGCAGAAGAATTCTCTTGAGAGTCGATAACAAGCTTCTCCATCCGAGGCTCAAGATCGAGGTCGAGTAGGGTGTCATCGAGGACCGTCGATGGATTCTTCAATATCGGGCAGACTACCGGAATGGGCTGCACCGTTGGATACAGGCTTCTCTGGATTGGCAACAAGCTACTGGTCGCTTGGAGCTCTCTCGAGTTGCAGATTTCCTCGAAAGACGCGCGTATGCTGTCTTCTATGACTTCGGTGCTGCTTATCTCGGCACTCAATCTCTGTATGCTCTCAACGAGATTTTCTTGGAGGGTTTCTGTGGTCAACATCTGGTCGGTGTCCACGGTCCCGCATATTCGAACTTCCCCTAATTTCGCCGTCTTACTGGTGATGATCCTCACACAATTTCTGGCGATATCCTCTCCGAGCTGCTCGGAAACGTTCTCGCGCTCGAGACAAATGCGCAGAACTTCCGAGCTGAGTTTCTTCAATCCACAAACATGAGCCAGAATATTCATGATGTTACTCCCGAGTTTCGTGTCCCGAGGCGTTGATCGCAATCTCTGAATGTCGTTGTTGAGCTCCGCGACCGCGTTCGAGAGTACGCTGATGGCTCGTTCACCGTCGCTGTAATCGACGACTCGTTTTTGGAGGAAACATAGCAAAGAATATTTGGCGACTTCATCGAAGCTCTGTGTGACTTCAATCATTTTGGTCAGGGATGGCAAGCTCCCTTCTGCTCTCGCGAGCTTGGGCACTTTGATTCGTTTCAACGACTGAAGATGTCCCGACAAGACGCTCGGAACCGTCAGTAGAGGCGCGGCCTTCTGTAGGAGCTGCCCGCCTCGATTCAACAAATCAGCTGATGACTGACATGCCACAGCCACGGATCTGTCGACTTCTTTTTGAGCTGTCAAACGCTTGTGCTTCCTGTGGAGAGTCTCGAGGACTTCGGAGACGGTTTCCTCAGGATCACCACGTCTGCTTTCTTTGCCCTGGTCTTCGGTGAGTTTTTGCTTGGCTTCATGGAGCCGGATCGCATCCCTGAAGTGTTCGCCTGGAAATGAGAGAAGGTGTCGGCTCACACGTCGAGATCCCTGCTACACGTCTGAGACCCGGCATTCAATTGATTTCGGATGAGCTTACCGATGATCGGCAGACACGCTCTTGCTAGACACTCGATCACTTGGAGAGCCTCCTTCGGTAGGTTTTGTTCAGATGAGTGTTCTATCCCGAACTTGCGAAAAGTTTCGACTCTGATATCCTCCGAGTTCAAAAGGACGGTGGGCACAGCTGGCGGGTTAGGCATACCCGAGCCGGGGGCGTCTTGACGTTCCCTCTTGGTCACCTCGATTGCAAACCTCAACGAACGAAAGTCAGAGTAGAGTGGATATTAAATCGCTCCGTCGCGGCGGTTGTTGTTTGAATTACGAGACATTCGAACATGGGGTGCTCTGAGAATTCGTCTGCTACGAGGGGAAGGCGAGCGCCCTCCTCTCTCCTCCTCAACTGTAGTTGTTCGACGCGAAAACTTTCCTTGGGAGAATATTCTTTCCCCAAAACAAGGAGAACGAATGAATCAATGACGAGGGCGAGAGCGTGAGCTCCTGCGGTACTCTGCGAAACCGTGCGCATGGACGCTCATGTTTTTCCGTTTTTGCCGCGATCAGACTGCGGTGAGCTTCCCCCTCAGAATTTCCTCGATCAAACTTTTCCGATTCCGCTCCGAGGAGTCAGGGTCGGAAGCAATTAGTCGGGCGAACTGTTTGGAAGACTGACGAACTTCCGAGAAAGACCCCAAGATACTCTGAATATCGTCCCGGGAAGGCATATGAAGATAAGCGATTCTCTCCGACGGCGAGGCCGAAGCCGTAGTTTCAGAACGAAAACTGCATTGACGGAAAATACGAATAACATCACCAAATACAGCCCGATATTAGGGAATATAGCGACGGGAAAACGGGTACGACTGGAGACCTACGATGAGGTGGATGGGGATGTGTACTCCGAAATCAGCTAAGAGAACAAGGCCCAGAAGATTTGGCGCGGCGAATACTGCTGCAGCCTACCGACTGGCGTAAATTTACTCTCAAAACCTCGAGCCGATGTTCCTTTAAGGGTCACGACCATGTCAATGAGGGAGCGGGATCGAATCGGGCCGGGAATCCGTACTCTAATATCTAGTAAGTACCGTGAATATTCCAGTATGTCAAGAATGTTCATAATTTAAACCTCGCACGCGTTCCGATCCCATGGATAGCAGACCAAATTTCTAAGAATGAAACAAGTTCGTCCAGCTCGGTCTCTCGTAGAGCACATGCCTCTTGATTTTACCAAAAAATCACCTGTTCCCTCGTTCGAAAACTCAGGCTTTAGAGTTCCACGACAGGCAATCCGTTCCGTCCGATCACAACAAATAAGTCCCAACACAGTAGAAGCCCATCTCCAATAGTAGCCCGTCTCCTACAGAAGTCCCTCGGCGGGATTCTCAAGTCGGAAAGAAGCCCGTCTCCAATAGTAGCCCGTCTCAGACAGGAGCCCCTTAGGGGGGATCGAATCGGTACACTCCCGATTCCCCGAATCGCATCCCCCAGAATCGCATCTCCCCGAATGAATCCTCCCCCAATTCGGGCGCGCTGCTGGCCTATTCAGGACTCAGCGAAGCTCCTACGATCGTCCAGAACGTCCGACATAGAGCAAGTTTTCAATTCTTCCGGCGGATTATCGAAGCCACAGCAAATCAAACCAGCAGCCAAGCCTGCTCACGGGTTTTTCCCAAACATGACGGGATAAGAACGTGAACTACCTTCTGTTTGCTGTTGATATCTCGGGATTCTCAGCGAGTTCCATCTACGAGATCATCATCGGTGCAAACGCTCTTCTCTAATCTGTGCGGATTCATGGATATCGATCCCGGAGGCTAAGAGCCGTACGAGAACTCACAGAATGGAACCGAAGGAACTTCCACTCTCGAATTGCTCGATGGAGTCGGAGTTCTCTAACTCACAGCATTTTGAATGAGGTAAACCGATGCGCTCCCGGTTTTCTCGTCTTATCCGCTTCAGAGCGCTCATAGCACTCGGATTGATATTAGTTTACGTTGAGTCTTCACCACAGTTTTCTTCTAGAATCATAGAAGCTCCGCTCAGCCTGAAATGCGCCAGCAGCGCGCCTGGATTGGGGGAGTATTCATTCGGGGAGATGCGATTCGGGGGAAGCGATTCGGGGGATGCGATTCGGGGGGATGCGATTCGGGGAGATGCGATTCGGGGAGTCGGATCATAACCGATCAAATCAGACTTCCGAAAAGCTCTGTTCCAGAACATACCTCGAGTTTCAGAAGTCACGATAAATCCAGCTTTCCGAAGTCTCTTCTCCCTAATCACCGTCATCGCAAGACTGCGCGTAGAATCATGAGGAGCTCCATTGTAATAGAATCCCCTCTCCAATTGAAGCCCATCTCCAGTGGAAGCCCCTCTGCGAAGGGTTTGAAATAAAAGAAGCCCGGGCGGAAACAAATGATGCCGATTTATTGATGTTATTCTCGGATACTACTGTCTCTCTGGATGAGCTGGCTTCTGGTGCTCTATGTATGACCAGGACGAGGTTGACTTCCCCATGTCCGATGATGACAGTATAGATGGGGAACGACATTTCCCCGAGGGATTCCCGATGGAATTCGATGCTCCAAAACCCCAGAGAAGAGCTTCCCTTCCGGATCGTGGTCGCGCTTGACGGGAAATTCGAACGGTCACGCGACGTGCCCTTTCGGGTCTTGATGGACGACTTGCGAATACTCGACTCGCTCATCCGGTGGCGATTCGTCGGGATAATATTTTCTAGTGATCACTCGAATGTTACATTCATACTATATCGAGTATTTCTCGGTATGTCACGGTTCTGAGAAGGTCGAACGAAGGGTATCGGAGAGATGTTCCGGAAGCATCTACGTATAACGATCCCACCTCTCTTATCCGACATCGATCCGTACAGCATTGAAAACCGAGGACATCGTCGCCTGGGCAGAGGTTGAAATCACAGCGGAGAGACTGCTCGTAAGTGAAGAAGATCTCAAGATCTTTCTCCGTCGGTTCAGGGAAGTCCGGAACCGCGTCGGTCGTCCCTGCTTCATCCCTAATCCTTCGACGCCTCGAGTCAGCGAGTTCGGGACGTCTCGCATTTCCAGCATGCGTTCAAGAACCTCGTTGGACATCGTTCGATCAGACGCTTCCCGGAAGTGTTGTTCAGTGAATACGCAATCTTCGTCAGGGCTCCGATCTTCGGGTGCAGGTCGTTGTCGATTCGATGATCCAGGATGCGCCATGCACTGCTTCGACGGCCTATCGGATTCTCGTCACGAATCGGGAGGCGTTTGCTTCATCTGCAGTTGTCTGCTCGCGATTCCCGTTGGAGGCTGGCATGCAGGCAAGGGAACCTTTTTGCTCAAGAAGATTCCGGACATCACGGTAACCCCGATTCAGGAAGCATACATCGCCGGCCCTCAGAAGTCCTCCAAGACCATATCGATCTTGAAGGGCGATTTCCATGATTTTCGCATCGTTGACAGCTGTCGGGAACGGTCCCAGAATGTCAACGACGCATCCCGTTGTGGTGCGGATTGTGAAAGCCTCGCGGAACGGCGCTGTTTCCTGGACCCAATGTGACTCCCTCTGGCAGCAATTACTCGCACTCTCCCCATGACGCAGATAGTCTCTGACGTTAGTCAGAGCTGGGCGAACTCTTTTTCCGAAGAGCTTTTCAACGAAGTCAGGTGTCTCGTACTGGATCAGGTCATCTCTTAGGACGAAGAGTCTCTTCTCAATCGAGGCCAGCACTCTGACTTGATGGGGGACCCTTGTGCGGCCTTCCGGAGTACCGCAGATGGAGCAATAACTCTCGGTGGCAACAACTCTCTGGAAACGCGTTTCGATCAGCTGGAGAGCATTTTGGGAGCTCGTCGCGACACATGAAAGAATTGACGATGGAATAAGCTGAAAGGAACAACGCGGTCGAACGAATGCTCCGATGATTCGGCTCAAGCCTCAGCTGCGTGAGGGACACGTTCGGTACAGATTTGAGTTTGTGTTTTTCCCGAGGAAAATTCAAGGAACCCTCACTCGACTGGAATATTTTGAATCGGTAGACGCAGGATTGTAGCCCCCGAAACCCGCAGCTTTTCTTCGTATTTTCATCGGAAACCATCAAGGCGTTCGAGGCTCGGAAGAAGTCTCTCCGCAGGAGAGAGCCCGTCCCCCCCACAGGAGCCTGGCGGCATCGATCGCGGTGGATTTCGGGTCTTGTGGAGGATTATTTCGACTCCTTCGTCGTCAGCATGTGGGCTCTCCTCTGGCTTCGATCGCCTCTAGACCTCACCAACGTTCGGCAGAGATCATGAACATCAGCGTTTTCTATTCCTCTGTCTGGGTGGTGATTACTGCCACTTTCATCTATTTTCGTTGCCATTCTCTCGGGACTCGAGACGGTGTGCTCAGATATTTTTTTCTCGTGATTCCTTAGCCATCGGACATCATCCGCTCAACTGATCCTTCGTCTCCCTCACGGACACGGTTGCCCGTTCACAGACATGCGAGTCTATCGCCAACCTCCCATATGATAGCTGTCTGTCTTATACTGTGACATTAAGATTCGATACGTCTCATCTAGTCAGATATCGGAGGAGCCGTATTCCGTGGATTCGATAAGATGTGAGTACTCTCACGGACGATTTCCACTTTAAGAATCAGATCCCACTTCCAGCTGGCTCGAAACTCGAGCAGATGTCTCTCTTGAGTGAACTCTGAACTCCTCCTCGAGACTGTGCCAACCGAAATCCGGCGTGGTGACAGTCATCTTCTGGGAATCCAACAGATCTCTGTAGTTCTGGAATTGAACTATCGATCCGAGATTTGTTCGTCGAAGGATTCGGTGTAGTATCCGCTCATGCTCCTCAAAGCTAGAGATGTTTGTGAAAGCCCTCGAAACATTCCAGTTATCCATCGGAGCCATGGATTACCTCAGTCGCATCAAATCCACTGTCGTCGATACAGTGTCCAACTTGTCATCGGTTCTGACCGGGAACCCACTCAGTGGACAATATGAGATCGGGAGCTACCTCGGCTCCTACGGTCCCGGGTTGCATTGGAAGATGTTCGATGCGATCAAAAGATCCACTCGAGAAGAGGCTTGCGTGTTCCTCCTCGAGAAGAAGTCGCTGGACAGGTGCGTTGGTCGAATTCGTTTTTTGCTAATTCTGCTGAGCGTATTCGTCCCGTTCGCGGTGAACTCGTTCTGACAGCTGTGAAATGGAAGTGAAATATTTCTCGACAGGTACTCGAAGTCGGAGCGGGATTACGTTCTGAATTTTCTGAAGCAAGGAGTGGCTCAATTGACCCGTCTGCGTCATCCGGCGGTGCTAACAGTGTCTCATCCCCTGGAAGAATCTCGAGAGGCCTTCGCCTTTGCGACAGAAGCGTGTTTCTGTTCGTTGGCTAATGTCGTGAAATGTGATCGACCGGGATCGCCGTCTGTGGATCTGCCGGAGGCCGTGAAAGAGTATAAGCTACACGAAGTGGAAATCAAATACGGTCTCGCTCAGGTCGCCGAGGCTCTTGCATTCCTGCACCAAGCGAAACGAGTACACGGGAACATTTGTCCGGAGATGATCGTAATAAACAAGAAGGGAGCTTGGAAGCTCGCCGGCTTCGATTTGTGCGTCACGTTGACCGGAGACAACGCTCGGTACGACTTCGACACGACGTCCCCGCAAGCTTGCCAGCCCAACTATGATTTTATTGCTCCAGAATGCGCGAACGATCACTCGTGTACACCGAGCAGCGATATGTATTCCCTCGGTGTGCTTGTGTTCAGCGTTCACTCGAATGGAAGTACGCCGTATTCGACGAGAAACAACTTCCAGACGCTCAAAGCTTGTCTGGATCAGATGAAAACTTTCCCGAAGAGCAAACTTCAAGGCCTACCGAAAGGCGCCCAGGACCACGTGAGGCTGCTGCTGAGTTACAACTCGAAACTCCGTCCCGATGCCCACGAATTCCTCAAACTACCGTATCTCGAGGACATTGGAGTGAAGACTCTGAGAGATCTGGATAATCTCTATCAGCTAGACAAGGTGGGTTCAATATTATACTTTCATCCTTCCGCTCACGCTCATTCGATACTCTAATTCCGAATCCTCGATCGAAATTCCGTGACGTCCTCGATTTTCTGGAGAATTACGAAATCTCTTCCTGATCTATACGGTCGACCGATGTTTTTCGAGCCGATGAGGACACTCCCCATTGATGAATTCCGTCTCGAGGGAGTTACATAAACCAATTTCCATTCTCTGTCTGGTGATTTCAGGTAGCGAAATCATACATATTCAAAGGATTACCACCCGTCATCGAGAAGCTACCGAAGCGAATGAGCTTGTACCGGGTTTTGCCCTGTCTGGCTGCCGAGTACGTCAATCCCGAAATGGTTCCCTTCATCCTACCCAGCGTGCTTCTAATTATCGAAATGACCACCAAAGAGGAATTCGTTGCTTCGATTCTCCCTGATATGCAGCGAGTTTTCACCTACACCCAACCGGTACACATAATGTACTTGCTCCTTCAAAAAATGGACCTCCTAATCTCGAAATGTCCGCCCGAAGCGGTTCGGGATCACTTGTTACCAATGGTCTACCGTTCCCTGGAATGCAACTCTCAACAAATTCAGGAGCTCTGCCTGGGCACGCTGCCTGACTTTTGCCACTTGGTGGAGTACGGCTCGATGAAGAATAGTTTGTTGCCGAAAGTGAAGAAGCTCTGCGTTGTGACGAGTTTGACTTCGACGAGAGTGAAATGTCTCGTGTGTTTGGGCAAGATCTTGGAGCATCTCGATAAGTGGGTGGCGCTCGACGACGTCATCGCGTGGCTGCCCGAAATCAAATCGAGAGATTCGGCGGTGTTGATGGCCATCATCGGCATTTATAAGGTTGCGCTCCACCACTCCAAGTTAGGCATCACTAAGGAAATTCTGGCATGTAAAGTTATCCCGTTCCTCGTTCCGCTCGTCATAGAGGGCTCGTTGAATTTGAGTCAATTCAACCAAGTGGTCTCACTCATCAAAGAAATGCTCGCTCAAGTCGAGAATGAACATAGAACCAAACTCGAGCAAACGGATACCTCGAGAGAAGACCAAGCGAACAGCTCAGCCACTTCGCCTATCAATTCCCCGAACGCCGATGAGTTGTTTGCGGAACTCTCGTCCGATACTAATCCGACAAGCCGGTCGAAAGTAGTGAGCAACAAAACTCTTTCCCTCGAAGACAAACAACGAATGGTGCAACAAGAGGACGCCATGAGCATGCTAGTGAATCAAGCGCCTCTGACGCCCGACTTGGGGCTTCAGGCGAAACCTCAATCGGAGTCCAGATTCGCCGCTCAAAACAGCAAGACCGCTGCGAAGGATCTGACGTCTTCCCTCATCAATTCGAACATGATTAGTCTCCAGAATAAAACAAATAATCTCCGGCCCCGACAACAGACGCAGCAAAGGCAACAACAACAGTCCTTCCAACCGAATTACAACATCGACACTCAGACGCTCATGAGTCCGACGAGTCCGACGAACAGCTGGTCGAAGACCGAGAGTTGGTCCGTCAGTGGCAACAACTCGACTTCAAAGCAGAGCTCTACGAATTGGGACGATAACTGGGGCGACTGGTCGTCTCCTGCGGGGAATAAGTCGACGCTGGATTTATCGGAATTCGATACACTGACTCTCGAAAGCAAAAAGAACGATATACTTCGAAGGAACAAAAGTTGAGCATGGAAGGACGACGGGAGACGAATTGGAACGATTCCTCTAGTCACGAAGATTCAGTGGAGTTGAATGGATCCTCGATGCTTTGTGTCATTCCGTGAGATACCTTCAGCGGCGTGTACATTTCCCTCCTCCGCATCATCCGGAGTCATCAGAGTCGGATAGTCCTCGGGAAAGCCTGTCTCGACTTCCGACTTCCGACTCGCGGATGCTGAATAATTCTGAATCGCACTGTTCATCTGATTGTTGTGCTGAGAATAAACATGCATTCCGTGGCTAGGGTACAACGCGCCTAAGTTCTACGGCTTTCTACTGAAGAGTTTCTCCTTCGAACTCCGGCGAATTCCCGTGTCTCTCAGGATGAGTCTCGAGATTCTTGACTTACCATTCCCAAGAATCCTCGCGTCTGAGCTGAACGTGGAGAGCACACGGGTACAATATGCATACCAAATTGTGGGTCGATTCTCTCGAGGACCGAGCAGTGCCAGAGTGAGAGTGATCATCAATGAGTATCCTTTTCGAGGATGACATGAACCCGAAGAAGCCCTGCACGGAGAGCGATGTTTATTGTGAAGCCGAAATTCGAGCCGGATCCGATGCTGTCGATATCGGGGATATATTTCAAAAACTCAAGTTCCTTTGTTTGTTCGAGAATTGAAATCTAGATGATGACCCGTGTATCAAGGAAGGTCCCTTCCTCCTGAGCGTTTCGAGAGCTCTCACTCCATGCTCCGCTACAGCGGTGCTCGATTTGGATAATCACGAATCATTCGGAAGGGTCTACCGAACCGAAATCGAGAAGGGGACTGATGAGTCCCGCTCCCGAAAAAGCGGAATCTCTAATTTCGATCAATCGCGAAGACTGCTCTCCGCATGGGCGCCGAAACGACGGTACGTACGAGTCGGAAGTCCGCCTCGCCCGAGAGCGATATTGAGCCGCATATTGAAGAAACTAGAAGCGAACGGAGTCCCTGGAGTTTCCGCCAAAGATCATCGTCACCATTCTAAATTCCTCTCTGTTTACTCTCCCCGTCGTCTGCTACAAATCCTTCTCGATATGGTCCCCGCTCGAATCCCGTGCGGGCGATCCCGTGAACTCGGAAGATTTAGGAGCGAACGCGATCCCGAGCATATTGTAGCATGGACTCATGGGGGAACACGATTTGGTGTCGCGCAAAATCGCTCATACTGATTGACTCGTTCGATTGCAGAGACCCCCTCTTGGCCTGTGTGTGTGATGATGTGAGGTGCGTGAGCAGAAGACACCGAGACACCGCACACACGGGTCTGCTCTCTCGACGAGGAGGCACACTTTAGTTGTTGCTCTCTGGTCGAGCGGATCAGCGCTCTCGCTGCCGTGTGTTCAAAAGTGGAAAGAAAAACCGTTGATACAGTGCGTATCAGGGTGTGAATAGTCAGAAACACGTTGTTGATGCTAGTTTGATCTCGCTGTACATTCTTGAGTGGCCGTCCTGCACACGACATCTACGTGGCTCATCGGGAGGAGCGAATCCCCCCTGATTGCTCTCCGGATATTCGGAGAATACGCAATCGAGTTCGATTGATCGTCACTTGTCACGATGGAGAGCGAGGGCCTGAAGGGACTGAGTCTCTGTGACGGTTGTTATCAGGCGGCCGATCAGGAGCAAGCCGCTTCGAGCGATGCCTGCGATGTTTGCATGTACCGTTCGAAGTTGGCTGAGTTCCGGAATTTGCTATCCGTCAAAGACGGCCGAATCGAGGATCTCGAAGCTCAGGTAGAGAAGCTCAAGCTGCGACTGAAGGACAGTGAAAGCCAATTGCTCAACGGGATCGGCATCGTCGACAAAGCTCGATCAGATATCGAAGGCGTCGCCGGCGAAACCGACAACCACAATCACCGAAGCGACGGCGGCGACGGCGGTGCTGCCGGCAACGATCGCCCTCCGAAGAGTGCCGGCAAAGCCGAAGAGACAAGCCCGCCGGACGCCCGTCCCCACGTTATGCTGGTGGGAGACTATCTGTTTGGGAAGCTACGCAAAGCGCCCCATTTTATCTATGAGCAACTGGGCCGCATCCCGCGGTTTTTCAGTCGCACGAAGCCCGATGTCGGCGTACTCGAGATGACTCGCAACGCGGTCGACAGTCTGTCGAACGACAAGGTTCCGGGGCGGAACTTCCACATCCTCTGGTTCGGTGGCCTGCGCGACACCACGCTAGAGGATTACGATAGGAAGACCTACCTGGAGAAACTCGTGGCATCGTTGAACGAGCTCCAGAAGCACGAGCGAGCGCTCTCGGTCAATTGGTGCACTCTGCCCGAGTCCGCTCACAATGCCGAGGCTCGTGAAATCAATGAATACGTCACTAAGTGGATCAGCGAAATCGACGAGAAGACCAACGAGAAATGTCCGATACGTCTCGTCGATTTGCGCTACATCTCTCGCAGAGATGGCACCATGGAGCTCAACGAAGCCATGTGGACCCCGAAAGGGAGCAAACTCGTCAGCGAGTCTCTCAGAAAAATTCTGAACGACAGGCTCCAGTTCACCCAGAAAGAGCTCGAAGGTATCGAGGCTTCGTCCAAGGCGATGCTCGAAACTCGGGAGAAGAAGGAGAAAAACAGAATCGCTCGGAAATCCAAGCACGAAGCCAATCTCCAAGAGCAGCAATTGAGGAAACAGCAAAAAATCGCTAGGCAGGTCCTCCTCAAAGCTGGCCATTCGATCCCTGGTGGCGGAGCCGGCGCTCCATCCGCTCCGCTGAAAAACGGCGGGGCTAGCAATGGCAAAGCGAAAGCAAGAAATCTGAATAAGCCGAAACATCCTAGAAAATCCCGAGGTGGGGCAGCGGGAGTTGGGGGAGTACCTCCACCGGTGGGAGCCGGGGCGGGAGGAGTAGCGAAGTCTCCTGTGAAACGGAAGGCCGTTTTCCCCGAGACGTTCCAGGCGCCCGAGAGATCCTACCAGAGCGGGTATCCGACAAACTCTGAGACGTTCCCTGCACGTGAAAATCGTTCCGATCTCTATTTCCAAGGTTGGCACACCAAGCGATCCAGAGCTTCGAACGACGATCCCTCGTATTCGACAGGCTCCACCTCGGATGGATTCTACAGACGGGACGATTACTTCCGAAGGTCCCCCCCACCCCCCTCGAACGCAACTCAGTACGAGACCAGCCGATATCTCGCTTCCAACGAGAGATTCGCGCTGGACGATCAAGTCCGACGGGCTCCATGGGATGCGTACGATCGTTTGCGTCCGTGAGACCTGGAAAGGCCTACTTAATTTAGATGCCGGAGCGAGAATGACAACAACGAGAATATTTTGTAAAAATCACGACGAGTATGTCGTTTGTAGCAAGCGCAGACCTTATAATGTTGAGCCAGCATGAGGATTAGCGAAGTTTCTGTGCACGAACGCTTTCCTCTTGGAATATGTCTTTTACAGCAAGCACGCCGTTCATCTCCCATGGATAATCTAGGTACACATTTAGATGCTGAGGTATTTCGGTTCGATTATGTTCACTAAAGAGAGCAGTCACCTTTCTGCAATCTCTAACATAAATAAAACTCATGTCCATTGTGATTCCGTTCCTTTCCTCTGCTGAGTATCTTCCACTCTCCTTCCGTCGAGCACCGCACCTGTCTAGTGCGTCGATAATCCCCATGCTCCGAGACAGTACTCCAATGAATTCGGAGGAGAATTCCCGATGGCCGAACACAGACCTCGTTTGCCGGAGGGAATTCCACCGACGTCTCGCGAGGAGCGTTTCGATCCAGTCTACTCGACGGCGCGATCGAGTCTTTGATCCGGGAACTCGGGTGTTTCCCACGGTTTCACGTTTCCCCAGTTCCGATTCCGACATCCAGTTTCAAGTTGGCCTCTGGCGCGCCGTGGATCTCATATCGATTTTCATTGTCAACCAATACCCGCCGTGCTTTAAGCATTCTGTCTGGCGAAGGGCTCGCTTCGCAGAACTCGAGAAGCCCCCGAGAAGAGGAGCCCTCTGATGGCGGCGCACTGAAACTCAGAGAAAAAGCTCCGGAACTAGCTGCGACGCTTTGATCGGATCGTTGAGTCTCATCAATGAATGACTACCCCACTGGTCTAACATCGGCTCCGCGGCAGCGTATATGATGAAACTTTTCGTTCGGGAGACATTCGGTCTGATAAACCGGTCCGAGTCACGCCGCCAGATCTATCAGAAATGATCCCTCGTGGAGAGAGGCATGGGATTGAATGTATTGAGAAGCTTCTCACAATCAGACCCCGATGAATAAATAATAATCGATGAAGCAGGGCATTCCGGGGGGCCGAGATTCTTCATCTCGGAACTCACACCGGAGCTGTAACCCAAGGGGGCTCGATCACGTGGATGGTGGAGATCTTCCCCGACCACGGTGGTGTCCGCAGGGGAATCATCGATCCGAAGCACGGACACTCGAAGCATTGCTGCCGGCAGGAATGACCAAGCGGGCTCACTCTGGAATCCAACAGTGCTGATGCTGATGAAGCTCACCTAAGGTTTCTCTATTCGAGATGTCAAATACGTAGATGATTCCGGAGTGCGCAGCGACTACGATCCACGTTAAATGGTAGTTGTTCGTCGATCGCCTCTGTAGAAAAATCCGGCTCGGGTATCGAGCCGGGTTCTCAAATATCTGTCAGTCATATCGGTCGAATATCTGACCCCCTTCCCCCGATAGCCTATGCTGAGTGAGTAAGAGGCGAAACTCCAAGGGTCTGGAGAAGTTGCGCATTTATTATTGGAAATAAATATCCAGGAATAGGCCTTGACTGGACATCATTATCTGATCGTGCGACAATGACATCTCGCAGATTTCTCCAAGCAACTCAGAATGGCACTCATTCAACTTCTGTCGTCACCTCTAAAACGTATACTCAGGTATATTTCACAAAATTATGTACAATTATTGAATTATCTGAGCCAATATCCATCGATGGCACTTTTTGTTTTGATTCCACCTCTATGTACACACAACTGGTAGATATTCACAGATTGCTCGCGCATTCGTATCTAAACGTATTCCTCGTTGGTGTTGTTCGTCGCCGGTTGGTGATTCGATGCGTGCATCGAGTACGCCGAATCCCGCGAATGCTGTCGCGAATGCGATACGATGTTGTGGAGGCTACCGTGCAGCGAAGTTCGAGCGCTCGAATCCCGAGAATTCTGCCTGGAGTGAATGGAACGACTAGCAGCGGAATGCAGAGACAGGTTCGAGTCGCGAGAGTTCTGCCGGGAATGAATCGCTCGAGGCGCTGCTTTCACGACGGCCGGCCGCTGATGAGCCCACGAGTTCATGAGGTTCCAGTTCAAGGGCGCCGCACCGGGAGGATCGGGCGGCGGGACCTCGTAGGCGTTGTAGGCTTGCTTGGCGACTTGTTTGAGAGCGTATTCGCTCTGGGCGGGATTCGGAGCGGGCTGTTTGCGGGGCTTTGGGGGACATTTGATTTTTTCGTAGTTGTGCCCGAATTCGAACTCGGAACAGGTGAAGCTCTCGTTTTCGGATTCGTCGGCGCTGGAGTCGTCGTCCCTCCCGTCCGTGTTGGTTTCCAGCTCGTGATCGACCGATTTCGGGCCGATGTCGTCGTCGGCTCCCGCGTCGTTCCTGTCGTCGATGTCGTCATCGGTGTCCGACTGGACGGCATCCAACGCTCGCACCAAACTCGAATTTCTCCTAAAATCCAATCTCTCTATCTCGTCCTGCGTCAATCCTAGTTCGATCTCAGCAGTCGGCGTGCCGTTGAGTTTGTTCAGCTGCGCAGCAGCCGAGAGCGTTGCGCTCTGTAGCGCCGGAGACTCCAGGTCTTTGCTCGACGCTATATGGCTTGAGCTCACCGGCGATCCTAAACTTCTGTCGGAAATCGCCATGGGGTCGAGGTTCTTCGACGAGCTCGCCAACAGAGCGTTCTGGATCGGTTTGCCGGAAATGTCTCGCAGGGTGAGAATCCGGGGCAGAGGCTGAGAGACCTCGCTAGACGGGCTCAGTCTCGCCAACGGAGTGTTCTGGAGCACCTGGGATGGACTGTTCCGGATATTTGCGAGGGGACTCAGACTTTGCGCTAGGACGTTGTGGGGTAGCTGTCTTGACTGCAAATTGGGAATTGCGTTGCTCGCCGGAGGACTCAAACGGTTCTGGTACGGCAGCGGAGGTTTATTCCGTCGGTCGCGTACAGCACCCGTCGCATCCCGGTACGCCTTGTAGTGGTAGACTATGTCGATGTCCGAAGGGGCGATGCTCGACGCGTTCTCGAAGTCGTAGCATTCCGGAGCTTCGGAGCCCGCTTGTATGTTGTAGGCCGGCAGACGTGACTGGTAGACCTCCCGACCGCTCTCGTGGTCGGTCTTTTCCCGGGAATCGAAGTCCTGGAAACTGTTCAGAAGTGCCCCGCCATCGGACGGGGGCCATAGGGATCTTTGCTTTTTTGGCTGGAGACCCGCATTTTCCGGTCTCGATGGGGTGGACGTGACGACTTCCTGCGCACTCACATCCTGGTTGTTGTTGTCTCTCGCGGACGAAGGCGAAACGTAGGTATTCGAGATCTTATGCTCGGACTTCTGAGAACCCTCGACGGATTTACATTGTTTGAAGAACGTGTAACTGGCGAATAATCCGCAGATCAGCGTTGCGAAAAACACTATCACAACGATTATCCCGATGTTCAGAGGATATCTTGCGCCGAAAGCGGCGCCCATCGTGGTTTCGGAACAGCCATTCAGGATTTCGCCGCGCGCGATGACCTCGAAGTACGTGGGTCGGGTCGAGTTCATCGACTGCACCTCACGGTTGACGCTGATCCCTTGGATGCAACCGAAGAACGTCGGCGTGTTCCCCACGATGGCGTTGTAGGCGCTCGAGGCGTAACCCCCGAGCCACATTTTCGTCAGGAAGGGATCGATGAAGTCGTGGATCCCGTGGGCTTCGGGCGCGAGACGGATGTCGACGGTACGCTCGTCGAGCGTCATGCTGACCCACGGTCGGGGCTCGTGGTACCGAATCAGAGTGACCGTGTGCCACTGGCCGTCTGCGCATGAGGTCTCGAGATCGACGGAAATCATTCGGTCGCCTGCGGAGTAAGATCAAAGAGATATCGTTGATGAACGTCCGGAGCTCGAAACTCCTCTAAGGGCCTTCTAGCTAATTGTAGAATTTTGAGGGAAATTTCCTCTCAGCCATGAAGTCTGTCCCACCTTTGTATTGTGAGTGGTAGGTCAAGCGTCCGTTGGAGAGTTCCAACTTGGTGAAGTCGGCCTCAGTGGTGGACAGCATCAATAGACCATTCGTTGACTTTGTTCGGAACGAGAACGCCATGCTCTTGACCGGCTCGGGTTCAACTGATGTTTTCTGACTGTGAGACACCGAACGGTATATCTGATGTTGTAGAATCGTCCTGGGAAAAGTCGCTGATGATTATTATCGTTCGACTATTCGTACCGGTGTTTTTGGAATTTTTTTTCGAGATGAATTTGTAGGCCCCGAGTTCCGGACCGGAGTTGTAGGCCCTCTCTTCTTTTGCAACTGCTCACCTTCTCTGTTTCTCCTTCGGAACCAGTTCAAGGAAGGCCTCTCCAGCTATCGCAAACACCGACGAACTTTCGAGTTGGCAGTCGGGGGCAATCATTCCGTTCGGACAGACGCACGAAGAAGAAAACCATTCATCGATGCATTCCCCGCCGCCACATTTCGAAGCGCAGACGTCGCTCTCACGGGGACACATGTCGGAGATGAATTGGGACTTCAAGGGTGACTCCAGGTCGAGAGATTTGCCGTTTATCGAGACCGAGTGGACACAGCCAACGAAATCGTCCGACGAGAGCTGGGATGGTCGTTCCAGGATTGCTTCTACATATGGGACGCCACCGATGTATAGAGGGTTGTTGTTGAAACCTAGGGTGCCTGGAAAAGGATTCGACATCGATGAGATGAAGTTTTTCGTCACTCGCCGCTCTGGAGTCTCTCGGGGTTCTACATGAATGCGGAACTTCCTTCGACCTCGCGAGCCGTATTCCAGGATCTCAAGGGGAGATCCCGTGGAGAATCATGGAGTTCAATAATTGTATAATTTACCTGCATGTCCCAACACCGAAGCGGAACACGTAGAGTTGCTGTGAGAGCACTCCTCGCAGATTTCGCCGTAGCCGACGCAATCCACGACCGATAGCGAGGCGGTCTTTCCGTTACGGAAAACGGTGATCTTGTGCCACTGGCCGTCAGCGACCACAGTGTTCAGTGTCACGTAACTGATCGCGGTGCGGGAGCCTCCGAAGCTGAACTTCGGTTTCCCTTCGACGAGCTCCAGAGAAATGAAGTCGCTCCGACCACCGCTTTGAGATCCATAGTTGTAGGCGAGCAGGGCGTTCCGTTTGCTCGTGGCGAAAACGATCGAAATGTCGTTGGTACTCGACCTGAGCGTGGGGAATTCCATGAACGAGTACGGATGGAAGCCGTAAGTTGTTCTCTCGCAGTGTTTCCCGTAATAATTGAGTTTGCATTTGCACTGGTAGGCGGATTTATCCGCGAGACACACTCCTCCGTTCAGGCAACGGTTCGGTCTACAGCTGTCGCTCCGATGCTCGCAGAATGTGCCTTTGAAACCCGGCTTGCAGAGGCAGAAAAAGCCTCCGCTCGGCGAATTTTCGCACGATCCTCCGTTCCTGCACGGAAAAGCGTTGCAGCTGTCCGTGTTCTGCAGCTCACAGAGTCTGCCGAGCAGATGCGGCGGACAGGAGCAATAGAAACCGTTCTTCTGGTCGTGGTGGCAGGTCGCTTCCGGTGAGCACGGGTTCGGGGAACAGGGATCACGTTGAGATTCACAGTATTTTCCGTAGTATCCGAGGGGACAGGTGCATTTCGCCACGCGTAAAATGTTCGGAGACGTGATGATCAACGAGTCGGAGTTGCTGAAACGGAACTGACCACCCTGCTCCAATTCCGATTGACAATGCGCCCCGTTGAGACACGGTTTGCTCTCGCAAGGATCGTAACCGATGATCAGATCGAATAGGCTGTTCGAAGACGAGGATTTCTGGAATGCGTTCCTCACTTCGCTCGGCGAAGCATAGACCCCCGGGCGTTTCTGAACGGCCACGCTGATCTGAACGGAGCCTTCCGACTCGGAAATGCTGAAGGCCGCCGGAGCTCCCATGTAGCTCGTTGCCTGGCTGACGGTCTCCATGAAGTCCTCATAGTGAGCGGAAAGAAATTCGTCCGCGGTCGAGTTTGGCCACAGGAGCGTGATCGATTGTTTTAGGGTCGAGTTGTCGAACGAACGAAACTGAACCATAACCGTCGAGAGGACTTCCTGGTGACGTCCGTCGTTTCCTCTCACGACGAGGTGGTAGTTCTCAGGATGCTCCGACCGACGACTGTGCAGGGAACAACGTCTCGGTAGGCTGAAGACTGACGTGTCTCCCGATTGGATCCTACAGTTGAAGTCTCCGACGCTATCGATGTCCAACGGCTGTACGTCGGCTATTTTCCCGCCCGGGAAAACCCCGTTCAGCGTCCACACGATGACAGTCACGTTCCGCGGCGACGATGGATTATCGTTTTTGTCCGTGACGTTTATCGTGATTTTTGTGCGGGATTTGTGCATCGGCGAACCGTTATCGTGGACCTCGACGATCAGATCCATCTGAGGATTCGATTCTCTGTCGAGGGACTCGACGCTCCTCAGCACTCCGCTGTGTCGGTCGAGCTCGAAACGGTTCTTGTGAACGCCACCGACCAGAAAATACGCGAAAGGTCCGGTGTTCGGCGGCGCGTCCTTGTCCTTGGCACTGAGCACCATGACCGAGGTGTACGGCGGCTCGTTTTCGGCGATGTAGCCAACGATCTCCGTATTCTCGAAATAGGGCGCGTTGTCATTGACGTCGGCGATCGTCACCAAAACCGTGGTCTGACCCGTCTGACTGGGGATCCCGTTGTCGATGGCTCCCACCGTGAGGTTGTAATGCGACATGGACTCCCGGTCCAAGTTCGAGGCCGTGTGCAGATCGCCGGTGTTCGGATCGATCGTGAATGCTCTGTTGATGTTTCCGTCGAGGATCGCGTACACGAACTGATTGTTGCTCGGTCGGACGTCCCTGTCGGTGGCGGACACCGTCACGACGTAATGGTCGAGGTCCACGTCTTCGGGTACTTTGACCTCGTAGAGAGACTTTGAGAACACAGGCGGATCGTTTCCATCTTGGATCAGGATCACAACCTGAGCCTCATCGGTGTCGTTGCCGCGAATACTTCCGCCGTTCTTCGCTATGGCGGTAAGGACAACGCGAGCCTCGTTCTCGCGGTCGGGCTTCCGGGCCACAGAGATGGCGCCTGTGCGCGTGTCGACTTTGAAGCCGCGCTCGTTGTTCGCCCCCACCAGGAAGTAGAGCACCACGCCGTCTTCCCCGGCATCCTCGTCGATTGCTGTGATGTTCCCAACGAATTTCCCGACGGGGTCGGATTCGCTCGCTTGGAACTCGAAGATGCGCTGTGTGAATTTCGGGTAGAACTCGTTCCTGCCGAGAACGTGAACCGTGAGTTTTGTCGACGTGAACTGTACGGTCCCCGGATTGCTCGCAACAACTTCGAGCTCGAAGGCCGCTTGTTGCTCGAAATCGAAAATCGCTTTCGAGACGAGCACGCCACTCACGTCGTCGATTGCGAACAGGCGCGACTGGGGACCGAGCAGGGAATAACGAATTATTCGATTCCTCGGCGAGTCCTCGTCCGTGGCTTCGAGTTTCGATATTTCGGTATCGACGGGTTCGTTCTCGTGAATGTAAGCGTGGAATTCGTTCGCGCTGAACCTCGGGGCGCAATCGTTGACATCGGTCACCACGACCGTCAGCGTGACGAATGCGCTGAAAGAGTTGAATGCGAGGTCACGAACAGCGACCTTGAGACTGTATCCCTGAGCCGTCTCGAAATCCAAGCTCTCGTTCAGCGTGACGATTCCGCTGTGCTTGTCGATGGCAAAATTTCCGTTGGCTTCAATCGAGAACGCCAACTGACCGTTCACGCCCTCGTCCGGATCTGAAGCCTGGATCGTGAGGAGCTCGTTGCCGACGGGTTCGTTTTCGGCAACGGAGATCTGGTAGCTCGCCGAGGAGAAACTCGGCGCATTTTTGTTCTCTTGAGTGATTCTGATCGTGACCGTGACAAAGCTTCGCTTGAGAGGCGCTCTACTGTCGCTCGCAGCGAGTTCGATCTCGAAGACGTCTCCGAATCGGTCCCGTACCGCTTTCGCTAGAGTTATCCAGCCGGTGTGCGCATCCAACTCGATGAGATCCGTTCCGTTGCCTCCCGCAACGTGAAATTGCACTTCAGCATCGAGGTGCTCGTCTTTGGAAGTGGCTTCAACCTGAATCAGAGACGTCCCCACTGACAAGCTCTCCGGCACGGGTACGAAATACGATTTCTCCACGAAAACGGGGGCGTTGCTATTGCTGTCCATGATGTTTACGATTACGGTGGTCTCACCCGTCAGCGCGGGTTTTCCGTAATCGGTGGCGACGATTTGAAGAGTGTGAATGTTTTCCGGCGAAAGTCCCCGCCTGCTCTTCCGATAGGTGAACGTCCTCTTCGTCGTTATGTTTCCCGACATGGAATCGACGTGGAACGATTCAGAGGGCCTTTTGAGGAAATACGATATTCTCGAATTTCTCCCTTCCTTGTCGCGATCGATCGCTTGGATCAGGCCGACGTAGCTCTGGATCACTTGTTTCTCGGCGAGGTAGAACGTGTATTCCGTTTTACCGAATTGAGGGCTGTTGTCGTTGACGTCGGTCACGGTTATTGTGAGAGGCGTGTCTTTCTTCCAGGCTCCGTCGAAAACCGTCACTTTGAGGTTGTACTCGTCCTTGAGCTCCCTGTCCAAGCTCCCGGCCACCGTGACGTTCCCGGACACGGGATCGATCGCGAATTTCCCGCCAGGATTCTCGTTCAGAGAATAGGTCGCAATGGCGTTCTGACCGATATCGCTGTCGATGCTCGTCATCTGGATCACGAAAGTTCCGATGGTCGCGTCCTCGGACACGTTGGCGCTGAACAGTCGCGTGAAACGAGGGCTGTTGTCGTTTTTATCGGCGACTTCGACCATCACTGTGCAAGTTCCCGTGTTGGCGGGAAATCCTCGGTCGACGGCCTGGACGATGAGACGATACCTCGACATCGTTTCCCTATCGAGCTTCGATCGGGTGAAAACTTTGCCGGTGTCCGACTCGATCGAGAACAGGGACGTTTCGGCGACGCTCTCGAACTGGTAGAACACATCTCCGTTCGTTCCTTCGTCCGCGTCGGTCGCGTGGACCTGAGCGACGAACTCCGGGGGTGCTTGTTCCTCCATGACCGTGACGTTGAAAACAGCTTGAGAGCACATCGGTGAGTTGTCGTTCACATCCTGTACTCGAACCTGAAGCTCGGTTGCCGCCGATAATTTGGAATTGATGTTCTCCGCCTGGATCCAGAGGCTGTATTCTTTCACAGTCTCGTAGTCCAATTTTTTAGCCACGAACACAGCTCCGGTCGAGGCGTTCACTCCGAAAACGTCTCCGAGATTTCCACCACCGATCCTGGAACAAGCGACATTACGGATTGAGCGAGCTCTGAAGCAGATTCGGAAATTCAACGCCAACGGAAACGGTCGGAGTACGAGTACCGCACCTGTAATTTATCGTCGAGTATAGGGAAGACTTCGCTCTGATAGTTGTCAGGAGAAGTCCTGGGGACGTGTCTTCAGGCAGCACGAACTGCTGCTTTCCCCCCTGGATTTCAGGGAAGTCCACGTGTCTCTCGACTCTCACGCGTAAAATGGCGTTGGATGACATCGGTGGTTGACCTTTATCGGATGCGATGAGACGGAATTCGTACGGGCTCTGCCGGTCCGCCATCCAAGGCTTGCGTTGTTTCACAACGCCCGTGGTGGGCTCTACGACGAAGAAGTCGACATCTGGACCGGAGAGCGAGTATTCGACCATACTGTTCAGTCCGATATCCGCATCGTGGGCCTGACCCCCGAATACGAAGCCACCTACGAGAAAAAATCTTAGATCGAAGATACCCATACGACAGCCCTACCGGGACGGCATACCCTCTTCACTCGCTAGACCTCGGAACCCCCACCATCCCCCTCTACTCGGGGAAGGAGGGGGAATTTCGAACCCTCGATTCAGTTGTCAAGAGATCCCGGAGGCTAAGGTATCGCGATTGCAAGTTTTGGATTTTCCCCCGATTTCCTCCAAGCAACAACAAAGATCGCTATTCAGCGCTTACCTTCAACCCCTGTCTCATCGACTTTGATCGAGTAAATGCTCCTGTGGAATTCGGGGGCGTTGTCGTTGACGTCATCGATCAGAACCCGAACGCTCACAGCCGTCCATTTTTTGATGGCCAGACCGGAATCGGTGCAGTTGACTTCTAGATCGAACGAAGCATGCTTTTCTCGATCGAAACTCCGTTTCGCGATCAGAACACCTGTTTGAGGATCCAGTTCGAACCAGCCTGATGGTTCTTTCAAAGTGTACCTGCGGGGGGATATCAGTCAATGGGTCGCTTCGCGTGAGATACGCACATCCTTGAAATTCCCTGCTAGCAGAGGTATCCGGGGTCCGGAAGAATTTCAAATCTGCGCAGGCTCACCTCAACAGAGCGTTCAGGCCTTGGTCGCTGTCGGTTGCTGTGATTTTTGCAATGAATGTGTCGGCGGGCAGATTCTCCGAAACATGAATCTCATAGAACGGCTTCTCGAATACCGGTGCGTTGTCGTTGCGGTCGCTAACCGAGAGGATCAACGTCCCCGTACCGGTCAATCGCGGGGTCCCTGAATCGATGGCCAGAACCGTGGCAGTGTACTCGGACTGCTGCTCGCGGTCCAAGCTCCGCATGGCGTAGACGTTTCCGTTCGAGCTGTTGACGCGGAAGAGCGCCTTATCCCCGTCCAGAAGTCGATAATATATGTTCCGATTCGAGTCGGCGTCTACATCGACGGCCTGCATCTGCGTAATGAGCAATCCCCCGCCGGACGGAATGATCGCGTTTTCGACGATGGAAGCCTCGTAGGGATTGTCCAAGAAGGTCGGAGGGTTATCGTTTACGTCTTTGAGCGTGATCGAGATCATGCACGTGTCGTGACGTGCTTCGGTCGAGCTGTCTTCGGCCTGAACGGTAATGACGTAACGGTTTTTTCGTTCGTAATCGACTTGCTTGTGGACTCGGATGACGCCGGTCTCTTCATCGATGGAAAAATCGTGGTTCGGATCACCGGCGACGATACTGTAACGTATGAGTCCGCTCGGCCCGACGTCGAAATCCGTGGCAGACACCTTGATGACGGACTTCTCGACTGGAGAATTTTCGCTCATTACAGCTTCGTACTGCCGCTGCTCGAAAACTGGACTGTTGTCGTTCTCGTCCAGGACGTGAACTATGATGGTGGTGGTTGCCGAAAGCGGTGGTTTGCCTCGATCTTTGGCGACGACGATAATCTGATATTCTGATTTGAGCTCGCGGTCAAGCTCGCTGTTCACGCGTAACAGGCCGTCGACGGGTCCGATGGAGAACAGGGACTCCGATCTCGAGGCGAACGAGTACTCGATGTGCGAGTTCCGACCCTCGTCACCATCGACGGCTTTGACCGCCATGATTATCGTGTTCAAGGGGGCGTTCTCAACGATTGAGCTCGTGTTTGGCGAAACGAAATGCGGTGTGATATCGTTCACGTCTTGGATCACAATGGAAACTTGTGCTATTGATGATAGTCGTTGTCTCGGGTTAGCTGCGCGGTCTGGAAAACAGAACGGGTCCGTCGTAAGTGATCGCTTCGAGTTTCCGATGAATCTGTCTCCTCCCTCCCGTTGAACAAATTCATCCGAACCCGTTAGTGGGCACACACCTTCGGCGGAGACGATCAGATTGTAATGGGACCTCGTTTCTCGGTCCAGCGCGCGTGTAGTGATGATTCTTCCGTTTTCAGAGATTCTGAATTGTTGATCGTCGTCTCCTTCGAGGATCGTATAGGATATCTCCCCGTTCGGACCTGCCAAGCAGAAGGAAATCGATGAGCTGTCGAAAGGGAATTCACAGATCCTGTCTCGATTCCGATCGTCGAAAGAAGCGATCTGTCAGAGAACACCGAACTCGGCAAAGCACGGGACTTCAATGAGGGAACCTGCCTGAATCGAGATCCGAAGCGTGCACAGATAGCACGGTGGTGTTGAGGGGAGCGTCCTCGCGCACTTCGGCAGTGTACGAAAGTGGATCGAAGACCGGCGAGTTATCATTGAAATCTATGACGTTCATGTAGACCGTCACAGTGCTGGACAGACTGGGTACTCCTGCGTCTTGGGCTGACACGACGAATATGTAGTGTTGGTACTGAAATCAGGCAAACGAAATCAAATTTAATCAGCGAAATTTCCGACTGTGTCTTGCAGTGACCAGCGTCTCGGCGATCCTAAATGGTCCGACCAGCGTGAATATTAGCTAATCAGGTTCTACGAAGAACACATTATATCATGACATTACAATTGAGTGCTTTCGGTGTTGAAGGCCTGGCTCTACACTCTGATTCCAGCGGATGTGGAATATGTATATTGTTTCTCGGACCGGTTGACTCATTGTCAGAACATTCTGCGGAGCAGCATGCGTCGGTGACATAATTATAATCAAGCCTCGCTGAAGAAAGCGAGATTGGGAGAACCAGTTTTTCGGTAAGACACCGCCTGCCGCAAGAAACGTCGCCGGCCGCTCCCAAGCCGAGGAGGCGGTGCGAGAATCTTTTTGAAATTCTGTACGTCGTCGCAGAAAACGCGAGACTCCACCAAAAGCCAACAGCGTGTTTATATCATTGTGTTCGGTTGCGAGTCGCGTCCGAGAAAAAAAAGGTGTAACTAATGAGCCGTCGGGGCGAGCGGTGCTCGCTCGACTTCTATTCCAGCTTGATAGGGATCCGTCTTCCAGAGTCCAGCTCTGACGCTGCCGCCCATCGTTGTGCCATTCCAGACTCGAGCGAGGCAGGTTTTCGATCTGTACGACCCCTTGATCCCATCTCGGATCTGCGATTCGATAATAATTGCTCACGCAATTGAGCACGCGTTCTAAGTGTTAGTTGTCGTCGGAACGGCAACAGAAGCGCTTCACAATCGACCCCTCCGTATAAACAACAGTGACTAACAAAGCGACACCGCGCGCTTATGTGGACCGATAAAGACTCGACGGTGTCGTTGCTCCGAGCTTCTCAACCGTCAGCCAGCCGCCAGGTAGCAGCAGCCAGAGAGCCAGAAAAGCGCTCTGCCGTTTAGCCGACCGGACAGCCGGTCGCTCGCTCCGTCGGTCGAGCATCAAGCGTCGACACGGAGCTGCTGAAAAAGCACAAGGAACCGAACGGGCAAATGAGAGGCGGCAATCGGTCGGTCTGTCGCTCCCTTGCTCGCTCGCTCGAGATGGATAGACACTTCGCCAGCGAGCCAGACAGCAGCCCGCATCGAGGGGCTGCTCCTCTGATCAGTTGCTCCATGAGTTCACATTCATCAGCGGACCTCTCGCAGCTGAAATCGCTCACGCCTATTATCTAACTCGTGTAGATGCTTTTCGACTTACACTACGAACAAGTAAACCTGTCAGATTGAGATGAAACAGAACGTCAGAGTTGTACAATCGTCCACCGTCCTCCCCCCCCCCTCCACCATCTACCCATGTACCTGCTACATGAATCCTCAAAACTCTCGATCGGGGTTCTCGGAAGCAGTCTTCTTCTCTCACGATTAGACGAGCCCATCGCGTACCTGACCGGCCCCGCATATCGGCATGCAGGAATGCGGCTCGAGCTCAGTCAGTCAGCCAGCGATATCATGAGATCCCGGGAGATTGAAGCATAATCGCATCCGTTTCACAGAATCCGCCAAAACGACCGTTCTTGCTCGTTCGGGAGAAACAAAAGGAAAACACGAGCAAACCTACCTGCTCGTAGTCGAGGTTCGAAGTCAGGGTGAATACTCCGGTTTGTGGATTGAGCGAGAACAGATCGTTTCCCCAATCAGACAGAACAGAGTAGGACACCTGGCCGTTCTGCCCGATGTCAGCGTCCGTGGCACGAACGCTTCCGATCTTGTGACCTCGAGGAGTGTCTTCGGGTATATCGAACGAGAACATGCTGTGGCTGGAAGCATTGGATTGTTGTTTCAATATAGTACTTCGATCAGAGACACCGCGCCGACGATTCGGCGACTGTTTGCGTTGTTCGTCCCTACCTGAAGACAGGACTGTTGTCGTTGGTGTCGAGAACGGTGATATCAACGTTCGTTTCGCAGCTCTGGACGCCGTCGGAAACACGCACGGTCAATTGGTGCTGGGCGGCTAGTTCTCGATCAAGCTGTTCGACGAGTACGATATGACCTCTCATGGTATCGATCTGAAACCTGGACGAGGAAAACTATTGAAACGTTTTCCGGCGCGAGCTGCGGCAGGCGGGACGAGTCTGCCACGAGTGTCGTATCCGCGATTCCCGCATGGGGAGCGTTTGGGTCTTCGCGAAAACTCGCGAATGGCTGCGGAACATCGAGCTTGGAAGTTCACGAGCAACAGGACGGTTTCGACGGACTCACCCTTGGAATGCACTTCTGTCCTTCGACGACACGAGCTCGTATTTCACGGAGCCCTGGAGATCGGGATCCTCGGCGTGGACCGTCAGTATGGTGGTGGAGGTCGCGGCATCCTCAGAAATTCGTATCGCGTACGGCACTCCCGTGAATCTGGGAGGCGTGTCGTTCCGATCCGAGACGCGGATGATGGCCTGCAATGTGCAGATTGGAATGACCGGAATCCGTGGGGATAGTTGAGCTCAATAGTTCCCCCTGAAACCCAGCTTCCAGTCGTCCGAGGAGACATCGCCTCCGATAGTGGCGACCGAATGACCTGCTGAATTCGTCCCCGTGGGTCCAGGAAGACTAGGACGACAGGGTAGGGGGGAAAGGGCGGGTTCAGCTCGACTCACCTTCGTTTTCGCAGTCATTGGTGTTCTAGCGTTTCGATCCGTGGCGTAAATGATGACCTCGTAGGGTTCCGGCTGTAGCTCTCTATCTAACGGTGTAGCCGTCTCGATGACACCGGTCTTGATATCTACAACGAACTTGCGACCCTGGGGACTGCTGCCCGCCGACACGGCAGTAACGTAATATTCCAGTTCGGAATCTGCCCGACCCACAGCGCGAACCGACAGAACAGATGTCCCCGCGGGCTCGTTTTCGCCTATCGATCCGGAGTATTGACTTTTCTCGAAGCGAATATCAGACGATTCACCAGCAGATGTAATTATTACGACCCGTGTCTCGGAGCTGCGTCTCTGGGATATTGGAGCCTCGTCGAAAGCTCGAATCTTCAATTGATAACTGACGTCGAACTGCGAAGTCGGGAGCAGATTTTGCTTGAGGAGAATCTCCCCCGTCATTCGATCCAGGTCGAAGAGATGGTGGATACCTCCAACGAGCTCGTAGCTGACCTGACCGTTAGTTCCCGCATCGGGATCTGTCGCAGTGACCGCCATGATACTGTGGCTGCGGTTTGCCGGCACTGGCAGTACCGCCGTTCCCACCGAGATGAAGCTCGGGGCGTTATCGTTCACGTCTTCGATGACCAGGGTCAGAGCCTTCTCTGAGGTCAGAGCGGGCTCTCCATGGTCGGTGGCTGTGATGGTCAGTTTGTAGGTATCAGTGAACTCCCGGTCGATCTCCCTGGCCGTGTAAATCTGACCTGTTTCGGCTTTGATGCGGAAATGGAAAGGCTCGGTGTGCGGAACCTGCCCCGTCAAGGAGTACGAAATCTTCGAGTTCTGCTTGAGGTCGCGGTCGGTCGCCACGACGCTAGCCACCATCGTGTCCGAGGCTATTCCCTCTCTGACCGTGCGTACGATGGCCCCGTTCGGGAACACGGGAGCGTTGTCGTTGACGTCCGTGAGCTTGAGCTGGAAAACGATGCTCGTCGACAGGCTCGGCGAGCCCCCGTCCGCGGCCGTGATATTCAGGGCGTACGAGGATTTCTGCTCGAAGTCCAGCGCCTTATTCACTCGGAGGACACCGGTGATCGCGTCGATCCTGAATGCGTCCCTGATGTTCCCGGCGGAAATCGAATACGAAACCTCACCGTTGAGTCCGAGATCCATGTCTTCGGCGGAAAATTGATAGATCTCCGCTCCGATTTCGGTGTCTTCCGGAATTTCCTTCGATTCGTGGGTGGACGCATTGAAGACGGGAAAATTGTCGTTCTCGTCCAAAATGATGAGGTTCAGCGTAGCGACCGCGAAGCGCCTCGAGGCCATCGGCGCAGCATCGGAGGCGATCACCGTGAGACTGTATTCGGTGACAGTTTCCCGATCTAAAGTTTTGCTCAGGGAAATCTGGCCCGACACGCTGTCGATCGTCACCACGTCCGTGTCCGGGATGGTGTACACGATCATACCGTTCGGACCGTCATCTGGATCCGTGGCACTGACCCTCGCGATCTGCGTGTTCGCAGGCGTAGATTCAGAGATCGGAGACTTGTAGACTTTCCTAGAGAACACCGGTGGGTTGTCGTTCTCGTCCAGCACGTGGACGACAATGCGCGTCTCGCTTTTGAGTCGCGGATTACCGTTGTCCGACACCGAGGCCTCAACGGTGATATAGTCGTGGCTCATGGTCTCGACAAGTTTTTCTCTGTCGAAACTCTTCAGACTTCTGATGACTCCCGATCTCGGATCCACGGCGAAATCGGTCTGATCGCTGCTCAACGCGTAGGTGAGCTCTGCGTTCCGACCCGAGTCGGCGTCTTCGGCTACGAGGATCCCAACGAAGCTGTCGGGCTCTTGATTTTCGACAATGGAGAACACCAGGTTGCCGTTAGGGACGAAACGCGGAACGTTGTCGTTATCGTCGATGATGTGGATGGTGAGTGGAACGCTGGAACTCCTCGGTCGTGCGCCGTTATCGCGTGCGGTGACGACGAGCACGTAAAAATCGTGATGTTCGTGATCGAGAGCTTCCTTGACGAACATTTGTCCGTCGGGGAAAATTCCGAACTTCTGTTCCTCGTTCCCTCCGGTTATCGAGTACGTTACTTGACCGTTCTCCCCCACGTCGTCATCGGCGGCGTAGAGCGAGAAGAATCTTTCGTTCACCGGGGTGAGCTCCGCCAAACTGATTTCGTAGCTCGTATGGTCGAAGAACGGCGTGTGATCGTTGACGTCTTCGATTTCGATGAAGAGCAGCTGGCTTGCACTGAGCTCGCCACCTCCACCACCGTCGTCGCCTACGGTCGGGTTTCTCGCTGTGATTTCGATGGGTATCGTGCGCCCGGCTTGCTGTCCCCGGAGAGAGCGTTTCAGACGGACGACGCCTACATGCTCATCGATGAAGAACAAATCCTCGGGATCTTCTAACGAATAGAGAATTTGAGCGTTCGGACCCTCGTCTAAATCGTTGGCCTGCGATACGAAAACGTCGAGACCGATGGCGAACGATTCGGGTATCCGAATCGTCACGAACGGTCGTTCGAAATACGGCGCGTTATCGTTGATATCGGTTATTTCCACGGCTACGTTGTAGGTGGTGAAGTTGTAAAGGGTGTTCGCAACGACGGTCAAGTTCGTCGACGGCATCTTCTCGCGATCTATCGCAACGTCCGTCGTGTAGATCACCGCCTGAAGGGGGTCGATGCTGAAGTAGGAGAAGGGGTCCCCGTTCACGATCGAGTATTTGGCTCCGTCGAGTTTTCTAAGACTTCCAACCGCTCGCCGATTACCATGATCTCCTGAGCTTTCTGAGATCTTGAACGAATAATTCCCCTCCGCTTGCGATTCTCGGAACGCTGCGTCTCGCACGAAAACGACGACCATGGCCGTGCTCGTGGCCTTTCCTTCCAGCAGGCCATCCAGGGGCTCCTTGTTTGTGGCGGAAACCGTTATCTCATAACGAGCTTGCTGTCTCGTGTCGAGGACTCTGGTGTTCAGGATCTCGCCCGTGGCGTCGTTGATTTTGAAACGGTCCTCCGCACCGTTGACGATGCTGAAAACGATTCTCGCGTTCACCCCCTCGTCCGCGTCTGAGGCGTAGACCCTCGTTGAAAAAGCTCCGGGCTTGATCCCGCTTCGAACTTGATGGAAATAGATGCTCGGATACAATATCGGTCTGTTGTCGTTCACATCCGCAACGTGGACGCTAACGTTCACCGTGGACGATAGCGACGGCTGACCGTTGTCCTTGGCGATAACGGTGAGCTGATAGAAGGCGCACCGTTCCCGATCGAGAGCCATCGCGGTTGTGATTCGGCCGGAGAGCGGATCGATTTCGAACATGTCCCCGTACTGGAGTTTCACCGACGACTGCAACGCGTAGCTAACCGTTCCGTTAGGACCCAGATCGTTGTCGGTGGCGGTGATCTGGGTAACAAGAGCGTGAGGGGTAGCGTTCTCGCTCAGCGTGACGTTCAGGTGGTTCATGACGAACGCCGGGGCTTCGTCGTTCTCGTCTTGGATGTGGATTTTGAGCGTCGTGTACGCGAACTTTCTGTTCGGACCACCGTCGTGAGCGTAAATTTTCAATTCGACCAAGTCCTGCTCTTCACGATTCAAGATCTCGACCGTCGTCACTAGTCCCGTCTTCTTGTCGATGGCGAACCAATGCCTATCGTTTCCAGACTCGATGCCGTAGAATACGAGAGCGTTCACGCCGGTGTCTTCGTCGGTCGCCGATACGGCCACGACGTAGCTGCCCACATTGACAGTTTCGCTGAGCACGACCGAATACTCGCTCTTCTCGAATTGAGGCTCGTGGTCGTTGACGTCGTTCACCCGAATGATCAGGAATTTAATCGTCGATCGAGATGGAGTACCTTTATCAGTGGCCACGAACGTCAAGTTGTACCACGGTACTTTCTCACGGTCGAGAACTCCGTCGACGCGGACAGTGTAGAATGTCTGCTCGTTGTCCAGCCTGAAATGCTTCATGTCGTTTCCTGCCGACAGGCTCAATTCCGTTTCGCCGTTGAGCCCGTCGTCGCCGTCCACGACAGATATGGCCGCAACAACCTGATTCCTCTCGGCGTTCTCATCAACGGTAGCGTCGGTGACCGACGCCTCCCCGAAAACTCTGAACGTAATTTGAGGGTCGTGATCGTTTGTATCGACCAAGTTGACCGTGACATAAGTTCGTCCGTCTTGCCGGGGGGAGCCGTTGTCGCGTGCGTAGACGGTGAGCACGCAGCTTTTGTTCACACTGCCGCTGGCACGATTCGCGCCGCAGATAATATTGTCGAAATTGGTCGATATTACGCCGGTGTGCTGATCTATACTAAATTGATTCGCTTGTTTGGCGTTGCTTTCAGCGAGGGAGTAGGAAATCCGTGCGTTATCGCCGGCGTCGGCGTCGCTGGCGTGCACTTGCAGAACTCGATGTCCGGCTGGAAGCGATTCATTCATGCTCACGGAGTACGCGGAGTGGTCGAAAATCGGTGGGTTGTCATTCGTGTCGAGAACCGTTATGTTCACGATCAGGTAACCGTGCATGGGCGGATTTCCCCCGTCCTCGGCCGAGATATTGAGTCTGTAGAATTCTTTCTGCTCTCGATCCAACGTGGCCACCGTCTCGAGGTATAAAAAAACCACCGAGAACGTATTCGGATCGTTTGAGGTCCGGAGATCGAATTTGCCATCTTCGTTACCCCCGACGATTCTGTACTTGGATGTAATACCGTTGTTGCCGATATCCCGGTCTGTTGCTGTCGTGAGGAAAATCTTCTTGTTGATGGCGCTGGACTCGCTCAACTGGACCGCAAGGCTCGGCTCGGGGAACTGGGGAGAGTTGTCATTGACGTCAAGCACGACGATTCTAACCTCGACAGGATAGGTCGGTTGGCTTGACAAGATCACCAGGTCGATGCGGTCGTTCTGGAGAGCTTCGCGATCGAGCACCACCGTCGTTTTTATTTCACCGCTGGTGGCGTTAAGTTCGAATTCCTTGGGCTGATCGTTGAATCGGTATGTAAATCCGGATTGGACCCGTATGAAACCGACGGACGTACCGATCGGTAGACCTTCCTTCACCTCGAGATACACGGGTTCGGACGCACATTCTCGGACGACGATGCTCACAGCATACAGCCAGCCTAGCAGCACTGCGATACGCGGTCCGTTAGATCGCATTGCGGCACATGCCTCCGATCGCTACGAGATTTTTTTGCCTCTCATGCTCTCTCTGTCCTCCTTCTTCTTCTTCTTGACACCGATCACGCACACATCCACGCACAGCACGGCACGCTTTGACACAACACACGCTCACTGCGTGAACTCCGGAGTATCCGATCGCTGAGTGAAGTCACTTATTCGCAAGCTTTGCACTCACAAGAAGCACTCCCACAGGTTCCCTCATGATCATGCTCTCGAAGAACACTTGTTGTCGTCGTTGTTGTTGTTGTTCTTTCTGCTTCTGCTCGTTCTGTTTCTGTACAGGGAAGGCTACTGACAAAATTCGAGCGGCGAACCGGGCGAGCAGAAGCACCAGCCGTGGCGGCCGCCATCGGGTTTCAACGAGAGCCCCTGCGAATCCTCTCCCCTCTGGTTCAGTGCTCGTCCGCTCGATTGGTCGGTTCGAGCACTCGTTCTTGCTGGTTGGTTGGTTGCTTGGTCGCTTGAATGTCTGTTGCTCCTGACGGGCGGCAGGTTGTTCGGATCGCGTCGCGCCGTACCCTCGACCATCGACCGAAGGAAGGACAGACTCACAAAGAGCGGCCGGAGCAGCAGAAGAAGAGTCCAGCGCATACCAGGCATAGAAGAGAGGCACTCCTCGTTTCGGCAAGGGAACATACCAGGACCAGAACCATCGTCAGAAACATCGGACAAAGATCTGCAAACAGCGCACCGAAGAGCACGTCACTTGGCTTTCGTTATTTTATTTGTTTCTCCTCCGACAGCGCTCGCGCTGGGTCCGTCCCGGTCGACCTGATAGTTCGATTTTTCCAGTCGGAATACGGCCGGGAAAGCCGCAGTGTGGAAAGTGTCACGCCTCGGTTGCTCATCGTGAGTCTTCTTTTCCTCGGGAAAACTCGAGATCCTAACGGGCTTTCTCCCTCGACGGAGCGAGACTGCTCTCGAGATTTTTCGGTTGAACTTCTGAAATTCTTAGCCCCCCCCGAGCTGAGCGATTTCCAATCATCGTTCGTTTATGTGTTCGAATGCTGAAAACGATTCCCGGTCTCAAAGATCGAGCGGAGAATGAGATAACGCCTATCGAGCATCCAAAACCGCCCATTTATTTTCGGAGCCTTGATAATTGCACTTCTGACCGAGGGGCGAAGTGACCCAATAAGTAGAATGATGGAGCGATCATATTTGTCGCCGCTCCTGGTCCCGAGGAACGACATTGCTTACACTTCTCTTCCTCTTGTTATATCCGGTCGGCAGGTTACAGAGATCCAAGAACCGGCGAATCCTCCCGAGTGGCTCGAGATCGCCATGAGTTCAGGAGCCCTCGAGTGATGCAGATGCCCGACCTGACCGCAAGTATTCAAACATGTTCCACGTTGCCGCTCGTCTCTTGGTAAGGTGCGACTGCGAAGTATCAGAGCATCCCTGGCACATTGATTTTCAGACGCTCGGCTCCCTGCACGAAGACGAGAACGTGGGGCAATCCAGGTCGCACCAAAGGTCGGACTTGACCGGATACAATGAGATTGACATTCTTGCCTCTGGGGAAGCTGAATGCCTCTAGTCGGCGAACTCTGCACGGCGGACGATTGCTTGGAATGAAGCTATTCTGCGGAGAAAGCGCTCCTGTTGCTCATCCAGGACAGGACGGAAGGAATTCGCAATCCATCTTTCTCCGAGTTGGTCGTTGATTTTATTGAACATAATGCGCTGGCGGAATCGGAAAAATGATTGGTACAAAGCTTGTCTACTCTAATAACTTGTTGCCATGCAATCAAAGAGTTCTCATAGATTGAATATATCGATGTGTAAAGACATTTTACCGATCGAATCATATGGCACATACCGAAGCAGCCTCGTACATTTCGTGATTTTCTGAGACAGTATTACGCCGAAGACATTGGCGGATGCAAGGATGGAGCATCGAGAGGAATAATGAATGATGGCATCCGTCATAATAATTATTATTATCATCATCATCATCGGTATCATTCGTATGTATAACTTATTTTTTTACTCGAAAAACTCAGTGAACCAGAGAGATGATAGATGGTGGCGGTGTGCTGCTCGAGGCCTCGGAAATGTCAGAAACTCGGGAACAAACTCATTTCCTACGTTGTGAAAAACCTGTAGCATACGAGCGGGCCGAACCGTTTTCAGAGTCTGGCAGATCCCCGAGACAATAGTAGAGGTCGCCTTCCTCCCACGAACGATCGTTGGCTTCCGAATCTACGCAAATCGAGTTCTTCGAAACGCTGTTTCTGACGAGACTCCCGATGGGTACGCACCCACAGCCTGTCTTAAGCCTGAAATCCACTCAGCTGTTGATTCGGAATCGTGGATTCGAACAGAACAAGCGGTTTTCCGGTTGGGCAGAGGAACTAGTCGGAACTGAGTGAGACTGAGTGAGACCTAATTTGCGGACGTGTCCGTGCACACATCGATAGGTGAATCAGCCAATCGATCTTTCAACCTATCAATCAATCAATCAGTCTGTTAATCAATGCTTCCATGCTCGCCAGTCGCTGGGAAAATTGACATTGCAAACATCCTCTCTCCGATTGGGTTGGCTCAAATCGAGATCCGTATTTATCTCTTCCCGGAGTCGATTTGTCGCTGAGAGATCTATCAGTAACACTTCTGTGTCTTTATTTTCCCTTACTCGCAGAACTACTGCGCTTGTCGATATGAGAAATGAGGTGAGCAAGAAATTTCGTTGTAGAAGCTTCTGCTGCAGCTACTACTGTTGTGATGTGATAGAGGTTTCAACCGTGCTCTCTATACTTGAATGTAGAAGTGCTTCTGTCTTAGGGAGGTCGCAGCTGTTGTTGTGAGGGAAATGGGTCGAAACTGCATCCAGATGACTCGCTGAATGCAGCGCGTTTCGTTTCTCAAATTGTCTTTCCTTAGAAGATCCCCTTCTTCTTTTCCTTTCTCTTTCCGCCCGAGGAGTCTAAAGTGCTGAAAGTCGCAAACAGAAAACAACGCTGTTAGTACAAGCTAAGAGCAGAGTGAGTTATGGCGCCGAAGTTTGGTTGGAATCTGTTGCTTTCATTCCAACGTGAACTTCTTCGTTGTTCGGGGCATCGGTTAGCTACTCAAAATGATGGGAATCACAAAACATCTCGGATCATTCCCCCAAGAATCTTCTACGGCTCGACCAAATCACAGCAAACGAACAAATAGATAGCGGTTGTCGGTTCCTGTCTGATCGCCTCGAATTTCGCGGGGCCCAATCGGAGCTACCGGATGTAGGCTGGCCTAGCATCGACGCTACGATAAAAAGCAGGAACACATAGTGACCGAATCAAGTGGAGTTGAACCTAAAACATCCACAACACAGAGAAGATCTTATCGGAGTCCACCGAGCCATAAATGAAGTGAGAAATAAAGGGAACAAAAAAACGACGTCACCAAGAACAAAAAAGCAAGCAAAAGTCGGCTTTTATTCGGTCGAATCTATGGAGGAATAAACTCGCCCAGAACATTACTGATGCTCCTGATTAGTGTACATCTGCGCGTGAATCGAATACCCGAGGCTAACTTGAGAATCATTCATATGTGATAACTTATCTCTCATCAAATGATTGGATTCGGGTTCTAGTTGTGGCGATTCTTGAAGACATGCCCATCCCACGGCCCTTCTTTCGTAGGCGGAAGAGCTCTGTGGACTCGGGAGTGTCGGGGAATCGACTCCTTCGACGAATGGAATTGTACGTAAAAGAACCACTCAATCTTTCTGTGTCATTCAAGTTCCCCCGGTGGGATGCCGATGCTTTTCCAATGACTAGCGTAGGATTTTCCGGATGAACTGCGTCAATATTGCCGAGGGACTTCCGCCGAGGTGACATACAAAATTAATTTCCGACGCGTGGCACAGTCAAATGGCTGATCGTCCGCGCTTCCGCTTCCACAAGAATGTATACCGCCCGGCTGCACCGCGGAGATCCGACCGCGGACGATTTTTTTAAATAACGATGACGGTCTCGATGGCGACATGGTTCCCAGGAGAATCCTCTCGGATCGTTCACTGCTGGCTGCACGATTGCTGCGGGTGATGACTCAGAGAAGGGTTGTTCTGGACAGTCGCATGGTCCAGTTGGTGGGTAGATATAACCGATGATCCAGAGGGCGCCAGCGTGAAGGATTTGCCAAATTTCAAAAACTCCGCCGACTTCCAGCGCTTCATTTTGCTCGGTTTGCTGTCGGGGCGAAGTCGATCGATAACAACAAACTCAATCAATGATGAGCGGCGAATACTTCTTCCGTTTGAGAGACAGATAGAGACAGACGAGACGAGACGGAAATGCACAGCTAATGTCCCAACCACATCGAATGCACACGAAGTAACCCTCCATGGCTTACCGACAGGCCTCTAATTGAATAATGACTCTCGACTCTCGAGTCATAGGGGATAAGGGAACAAGCTAGTCAATCTCGAAGAACCATCCCCGCGACCGCACGTGCTCTTCCCAGTTTTCTTCTCGATATTATCGCTCTACGAAAAATCATCGAGCTCGATGAATACGCACGGAGCGTCTCAAGCGTAACAGTTACCGAAAGCACCACCGATTGTAGCGGGGGGAAATGGGAACTAATCGCTAATCGCGACAAAAATTGGGAGTCTAAATATATCACCGGAGATCCCGAGAGAACTCCGGGAGCGGAGGGAGCCCCATATCGCGCTGGACCGACACCGAGATCATTTGTTGGTTACAAGAACGAAAAAAAAGCAACAACAATGAAACAACAACGACTCGACAACTTGATACCCTGTGGTGGTGGTGGGGAAAATCCCGTGAGGAAAAAACATCATGCTGTGCGGAATGGAAAGAGTTGAAAAGGAGGGGATGAAGGCAAGCGAAACTCACTCTCTGTTGTCGAGGGTCATCCTCTTGATGATGTCTTCATACTCTTTATGAGTCGAGTCGAACGCCATCTTCTCGCGTTCCAAGTTTTTCTCGCGTTCTTCGAGTTCGGCCCGCTGTTTCTCGAGTTGTTTCATCTGCTCTTGATGGCGTCTCGTTCGTTCAACCTCGTCGTTCTCAAGCTTTTGCAGCTGAAACCGTGAAGACAGTTGACGTATTCCATGCACCATGAGTGGGCTACTTATTGTTCCTTTCCGAAAATATCGTAAGTCTGGGGAACACTAGACTCGAATCGCGAGTGATACTCGGGGCTTCAATTCACCTTCTCTTTGACTTTCATCGAGAAAACGTCCTCGAAACCTTGACGCATTTTTTCTATCTTGAGGTCGTGCTCCTTCTTCTCTTCTTCCATTTGAGCCAGGGGGTTTTTGTTGCTGCTTCCTTCCGGGGGTACAGAGGTACCACCGGTGAGCTTGCGAACCCTTCATAACGAAATGGAGACATTAATGATCAGCCAACAACATCATCGCAGCATAGAGTACCTTGTGTGAACGATTGAGGTGGAACGGAATTCCCCTCCCCATGGCTCCAAAGAGAAATACCTGAAGTGCTCATAGTGACAATTGTGGGTGACTTCTTTCAGGTCTTGCATGTGACTGCGGATGAGCAAATTCCGCAACGGAATGAAATCACAGTGCTCGATAGAATCGACTTCCACGACGCCCCACGGGTATTTTCTTGCTCGAACCTGAAAAAGCAGAGCAATGAGTGAAGAATATTCCTCGCTCCTCTGGCTTCATTGTTTGAGGGATTTATCCGTCGCTCATCAGATACCGAGGCAAATCACGAGCGGCAGAGAACAGTGGCAGGAAGGGTTTGGATCTTTGAATGAGGGGAACGATAATTCGTGTTCCATCGAGAATGAACGGATACTCCACCTTCTTGCCGGCAACTTCTATCAGGGCGTTGGAGCCGACGACGGCGAAGGGGAGCCGGTCCTTAATCGATTTGCTTTTTTCGCCGTCCCCGTTATCGACCGAACCGTTTTCACTGATTTCGTTCAACGCTGGGAAGTCGTATACCTTCAAAGCAGAATTATTGTTGTCGTAATTGATTGATAATCTCCTCGATCGTTCCATTACTTCTACAGGGCAGAAATGACTGCGCTATAGTTTCGATCAGGGAATCCGCGTTCTGAAAATTAACTTCGCTCGAGAGCTACCTTGATGCCGTGTTGAGTCAATTCGTTTTGGATTCTCCTCTTGAAGAGCTGACATTCTTCAGGAGTGAACGTATCCGCTTTCGCAATCACCGGTACGATGTTCACCTGTGGATCGAATGGATAGTAATCTGGATTAATCAAATCCCGAAAGTCATGAGATCTTCGCCAATTACTTGAAATAGCATTTTATGAAACTCGTCTATACGTTCGCGGCCCTTCGTTCCGAAGATGACGTACCTTGTCATGCAGCTTCTTCATCACCTCCACATCGAGCGGCTTCAGACCGTGTCCCGAAGGTGCGATGAAATATAAGCAGCAATGGACTCTGCGATTGGTAAGACGACGATTATTTTTTCAGAAATTCTCCGAAGGCTGCTGTGGTTACCTCCTGCCATCTGCATGGATCGGGTCTCCCATCTCACCTGTTGTCGACGATGTGAGCATTTCTTTGAATTTTTGTCTCCTCCTGCAAATACTCGGCGTATTTGTCCTCGATGAAGTCTGTGATGGGAACCCAACAGTTCGTGTTATCTAGGTTACCACCGAAGCCAGGAGTGTCTACAATCGTCAGAGTCAGGGTGACCTGGCCCTCCTTCAGGAAGAAAAGATTCGATTATTATCAGCGGGAACGATTCAAGCCATGGGAGCGCGCTCCGAAGAGAACAACGGAACGGAGGGAAATCAATCTTCGGGATTCGTAAACTGCGATGACTTACTTGCAGAACAACTTTGGTCGTTTCGACCTGAACAGTCTTCTCCACAGTTCGTTTCGAGGGACCAGGATAGTCCGCTGAATAGATATCGGCACAGAACAACGAATTCACCAGTGTGCTTTTACCTAAGCCGGACTCGCCGCACACCATCAGGGTGAATTCGAAGCCTCTCTTGACGGTCTTGTTGTAGACCTGTGGGAGAAAAAACAATATTCAGCATTTGAGCTCTCACATCTCCTTGTCGCCAACATGTTCTGTCTCAGGTCGGCTGAAGCCAGATGAGAAGCTGTTCCGAAGTAGAAAATTCCTACGTGGAAATCTCGCCACAGGTTTCGAGGATGGAACATGATTGCTTTCCCGCTCCCGTACGGAAGCGACACATTATTATTCTCGTGGTTTACCTGCTCGGGTAGAGTGGAGAAACCGACGGGTCCGTCGAGTTTACTGAGAGTGTTGCCTGCCACATCCTTGTATTTCGAACTGTACTCTCCACTTCCGCCGTTCGTATCGGATCTGAAGCTGCTGGATGCATAAACCGAGTTTTTCTCCGCTCGGGGGGACTCGTAGCCCTTCTGATATTCTTTCGAAGCGAGCTGAAACATACAATGAGAATATATGACTCAAACTGGTAGGAAGAGGGATAAGACTCGAGGCTACAACAGGTTTATCGACCTCACAAATACTGGAAAAAATCTTGGGCAGAGTCATCGCTCCTCTGGAACACTCCGATCATCCATGGGTGAAATACGTCTGCTGGTCGATTTCGCTCGCGGGATAAATCGCGAACACGACTCCGTGAGAAATAAGTGCGATAATTCGAAAGACGCCATCTCGGAACGGGTTTCGATTTAGTGTGATGCTTTAGACAAAAAAGGCAATAACAATACATCAGATGAAGCGGCCAAAGAGCAGTCGATTGAGAAGAATAAGGACGAATGAATGTAGAGCGGATGTGTTTCCGATGAAAAAAACTAATGAGAGGATATTTTGATTCCGAAGGCTCAGAAACTGCGAAAGTGTTTGAGCTGGCTCGGGTGTCTGCCTCGCCACGCAGCTAGCTAGCTGGCTACCTCAGCGAGATTTCCGAACAGATGGGACGGGACTCTTCTGACCAGCACGACTAAAAAACTGACAGACGCATTTGGAATGAATTCACTCATCGTCAACGGTCTCAGAATGAAATGCAACGGTTTCACTCCAAAGCCCATCTGAGTCAACGGGAGATCACGCGAGAAATACTATGCAGCACTCGTTTCAAGCAGGATTGGAATTAAAACAATGATCTAGAAATTTCCCGCGCGATCTGAAAATCTCATGCGTAGGTGTGGGTTATTGGTTTATATTCAATTCTGCGTCATTGTGATGGAGATTCGTCGCGTTCCGATCTACTCCCAGGCATCTGAATATCCGTACACCTCCTGGAGCGTTTTTGAAATGTCGGCGGCCGAAGCGGACGTACCGCCATCTTTTTGGCGATGATGACCAGGACCGAGCGAAACTACGATGGATGAAATAATTTCCGAAGGCGCGAGGGCCTGCTCGCCTGCTTGCTTGCTTGCTTTGGGCGTTGTCGGCCAAAGTGGAACAAGGCACCACCAATCCTACCCATCCCATCTCTGGAGCCGATAATTATGACAACAATCTGCAGTCAAGAGAAACGAGCGCGTGTGTGTGTCTTTCTTTCTTCTTATCGGTGCAATACCCATGTCCAATAGTTCCAAAAGGCGCGGGAAGTGTACCCAGAGACTCAGAAAACACTTGTAATCAGTCATGGAGCCGAAAGTTGCTCCGCCGCTCAGACGGCTCAACAAATGGTCGCTTGGCTGACCGCTCGACCAGTTCGGGCTTCCTGTCGATACGCGATACTGACAAGCATAATATCGGCGCCGAAAATAAAAGAAACGCGGCCGCTTCAGCGTAAAGTTTACGTCCAAATTACCCGCCTACACTTCACACCGGATTCAGCTATCCCTTTCATTCGGTAGCTTTCTGATCAGGAATCGGATTTAGGCAGTCGTCCGCAGAAAATTTGCTCCTCCGTCAAATATCTCGACCTCACTAGCTGTGAGATGGCCGAAAGAGATTCATTGCTTCGCCGGGAACAGCACTTGATCGAAATGATCCGCACAAATCTCATTCGCAAGTGAGCCAAACTACCCAGATAACACGGCTACCCGTCGCGATAGTCCGCAACCGGAACGTCCCATAGCTGAGAAGCGCTTTCTGCACCGCACGCTCCCGCGGTTTTCGCGCCGTCTGTTGATATACAGTGCCATAAAATGTCTTTCTGCGTCTATCGGCGGTATCATCAGCGGCCGCAGGATCAAAACCGTTGAACGCGACAGCCGCAGCAACGTGAGCGGGAGACGCACGAGGGAAAAGCAAGAAGAGCAAGTTCCGCGTCCGGAGGCAAAGCGTCAGTACAGAATGAAAATTAACAACATGGCAGCTAGACAAGCGGCGGGCAGGCAAGACTTGATCGCTCGTTCATTCGCCTTAAATCGGCTCACTGCGGCGGCGGCGGCGACGACTTTTTCTGCAGGCGATCGGAGAAATAAACAGAAGTAGCCGGAGCTGGTAGACTTTTGCGCAGCCAGCTGATCGAGCTACGACGGCTGATGAGGCCGATCCAGAACGCACTAGCTCAACACACGAGCAGGCGCACTCACGAAACCAGACGTACAAACACGGACGGCTTGCTTGCTTGCTTGTGCAGCGTGGCCCAGTTGCAGCGCAATTATTAGCCCGATGATGGAGCCCGATTTCTATTGATGAAAATTAAACATACCGTCTGCATAATTCCCACCGCTTCGGCTAGCAAGGGATTTCGGATGGTGAGCCTGAACGCCGGAAATCGGAGAGGCGTTCGGGTATACGGCCCACTCGAAGGCTTTTTTTTCTGACGCCTCACTTGATTAGATGTCACTCCGCCCGTCACTCAGTCCGTCAATCGTTTCGTCTGATTTTGAAAATGTACACGATAGATTGACGACAGCCGCCGCCAGATTTCTAGACGGCATCAGCAGAACAATTACGGCAGCAAGCGAGCACACAACAGGAACTGATCCGCTGCTAGTTTCAGCCACGCCTTAGAAACCTTAGGATCGCTGTGACCTGACAATGACGTTAGCGGCTACTGAGGCGACGGTGCCTACGAGGGTATGCGTTATCGAATTCCGCCGTCAGTCTTATAAGCCTATCGTTCAGCACTCGATATTGCTTGGTGAGTGGAGGGGGGCGTTCTCCCATTCGTAATCGCATCATGTCTAGCCTGAACTTCTCCTCCTGTCCTTGGAGATGTTTGATTATCTCATAAAGATTGACATGGCTCTTCTTGATTATTCTATTTAGAGCTCGATGCCATCTTTCGAGATGGTTTGTTGTGCGCGCTCCAAAATTGTGGTAGTGGTTCCACATTCGGCGCGGGAAGACGGTCTCATTTTCCATCCACGTGTTTATGAAATCGAGTTTGAAATCTTCGAGCTGGGTTTGCCGATTCTTTCGAAGAGGAAGAACACTCAGCGGAATCAGGGTCGATTCGATCGACGACTTCCGGTGTCCTGGATATCGACGCTTTTAATTTTCGGCGTACTGGGTTTCGGCGTACTGGATTTCGGCGTACTGGGTTTCGGCTCTTTTTATTTTCGGCGTACTGGGTTTCGGCTTTCTTGACTTTCGGCGTGATGGGTTTCGGCTTTCTGGGTTTCGGCGTGAAGGTTTCGGCTTACTGGGACCTAACCGGAAGAGCTGACAGCCGGACCGACTGATCCCTCGGACACTACACATTCCCTTCCACTTGAATTCCACTCCGATGACTAGATCGTGAATATGAAATCAAAACAAGCGACGACGCGTCCGCATATACCAACCGCCAACTCTCTAGCCTAGCCACTTCCACAAGAAATTGTAAACCCTTCTCAACGATGAAATCAAAGGACAAATGTCCGCGGAGCGTCTCCGGTTCGCTGACCTGAACCGATATTTCTCGAATGCGGTGAAAGAGAGACAAGGAACGTGGTCGTTTTGAATCCCCTCAGATTCTTTCCTGCAGAATCAATGAACGATCAGTCTCGAAGTCGACCGACGGACTCCTCCACATTCGAGAATCGAATTCCCAAATGCTCCCGTCTTAGCGAACAAAGGCTCAGAGTATTCTATGAAAGACTCGATCGGATACGAATTTCTCAGAAATCTCGCTTACAAGCTGATGGTTCCCAATCGACGAGTTGTCGAATGCAACGCTCAGAGCGAGTCATGACACTCTCGAGTTGATCCGACCGGGCGACTCGATTTTGATTCCGGAGAACAAAATTTTCGTTCGATCCCCGCACGGATCAAAATTCATCGAAACATGATCAAAGCTTTGGAGCTTGAGAATTATTCGTTGTCAAGTATCCAGCTCTCACATATCCATGTATCCTGATGGATGATGTCGCGAGCGATCACTCCCTCATGGTACACCAATTATTTTCGTCCATGGAATAGCGCTCTGAATGTCTTCCCCCATACAGACCGAATGGTAAGTTGGAGGAGGGATCTAACCGACAAATTCGTATCAAGAAGCTCCAAACGGCCAAGACAACATCCCGGTACGAGGAAACGCTTTCCGAACACGGACTGATACTCGCACGGATTCGATCGCGTCAAGGCTCCTCATATACAACAATCCGACGAATTGAGAGTAAATAGGGCGGATAACTTACTTCAGCGTACAAGTGCTCTCTCGGTAGAACAAGTCGCGATCTCAGAGCACAGGTGCAGGTTGCGGCATTGAAGCATCGACAATCTTTTAGGAACAGGTTCGTGTCACGAGTCATTTGTTTTCAGCAGGAGATAAACAGTGGTTCGAATGAGGAGAAAATCGACCAAGATGTGAATGACCACAGCAGGCTCTCGTGCAATGTCTCACGACGTTTTCTAATAGCAACCAAAAAACTCTCGTTAGATACATCCACAGCGCGCGGCAAGCTTCAAGATCTGGTTGCGTTCCTCTCTGGAGGAAACGGCGCTAATCATCGATCGGAAAAGAAGACTTCTTTCCCGTCGACTCCTTCTCCTCTTCTGTTCATCCTTTCTCGGTACATGTCAGACAGTACGTGCCGCTGTCGGGCATGATGAGCACCGTCAGTGCGCTTCTCTCTATCTTCGTCGAATCTACGGAAGTCTAGCGCAGATAAGAGAAAATGGCAAAAAAAGAAGCCTCTCGGCAATTCGATACGCATATACATAGGTGCGAATCAATGTTCGGTTCGATTTTGTGGGAAAATTGAAAGAACGACACTCGCGATCCGCTTGTATTCTTCGATGGGAGAGTCGCGCGGGGAAGAATATACGCACACACTCAGTCGAATTGGGTATATTGATCTCCCGTCCTTGTGACACCAGGAATAAAATTCCTAGAATGCCGGCAACACTAAAGAGGATTGAAAATGAACGCTAAGAGCTCGGTGTAGCCGAATACTGCATTGACTGAAGCCGTGTTCGGCGAAGACGCTGCTTTCTGTCGGATAATGTCTTCGGGCGACCTACGACCCGAGAACTGAGGGGGAAGCCCGCTGACTTCTTCTTTCGATCTTCTTTTAGACATATCGAAGGCGGAAAAGTGATAATTCTCAGATAACCTTTGATTCGAACGTTAGCAAAACGACCTGATCTACGCACACGAAGCTCATTTTGCCGTGGCGGCGCTCCGTCTCGACGGTTCACCAGAAATTCCAACTCCGAGTGAAGCCCCGCAGGGAGCTCCACGGACTACGGCATCCAATACCGACATCGGAGCTGGCCGAGGCATCGTATGACTAGAACTCACGTCTTGAGAACTTTCTGAAGACTTCGGCGCTTCGTTGAGAGACGGACTCGCCGAGCTCTGACTCTCCGATCGGGGTTTCGGTCGAACGGGAGGTTTCGGCGGAAGATTTTCTGGTCGCGGGGGTGGAGGAACCGCCGATCTCATAGTTTTCGGTGCTCCGGTCGCGGATAAATTTCCGCAATCGCCAGACATGCCGTATAATTTGTCACTTTGTCTCGAGTCGAGCAATAGTTTTCGATTTCGTGCGTTTCACAATTGAGCAGTCGCTTCCGTGGCTTAGCGCGAACTCCGGTCCTAGACTTGTGAGATGCGACCTTACGACACTTTCACACAACGAATCTGATATGGGCTTTGACTTGGCTGCGGGTTGGATGTTTCGAACAGTTTTCCATCGTTGGAGCTCGCGGCCATTTCCGTGGAGAACTTCATCGACCGGGACCTCTCGATATCTCAAAGACTGCACTCTCCTCGAAGCCCTTCGAAATCCTCGCAAGCACTGCAAAAATCTCAGCCAGATCGGAGAAATCGCGAACTTGCTCTGGCTGTAGCACAACGAAAACCCTGGATCGTCTGCTAAACGGGCCTCTGCCGTTGGAAAAGGCCGTCCGTCGCTCTCTCCACCTCCCCTTTTTTCTTCCAGAGTTCGCTCGACGGGAGTTCTGAGCACGAACAGTCAAACGAGAGCTCCCAGATGGCTCCAATAAACACTCGGAGTCTGACGAGTTTTGTAGAAATGAGTCAAAGAGCAAACACTCCCGGATATAGCTCTATGAAAATTATATTCGCTCAAATACCCGCTGTATTGCCCTTTCCCTCTTCGAGAGAGGCGAAAGAGGGGCTTCCACCGCGCTCGTAAGAAAAACACTCAACGCATTTCTCGATTCTCCTCGACAGGCCCCGGATTGTCGATCGGATCGGATCGGCTAAATCCGCTCCACGGTCGATGGTGCTCTCATTCATGACTTCGTTCCTCGATTCGACCCTCGCAACTAGAATAGTGACAGCGTCCACCCTGCCCCCCCCCCCGGAGTCTTGGATGAGGATAAAAAAGCGATTTCCTGAGTTGCCCGTAATGATTTCTTTTCTCAAATCTTGATTCCTCTCGTTCGGAGCGTCCCCGGTAGATCGGGAGAGCTCACTCAGAAGAACTCTCGATAAACTACCTGGAACTTCGACGCGAACTCCCGTGCATTGACTCGCTGTAATTTCAAAGAGCCCAGGGGTGAGGTCGAGAAAAACTGAGACTTTTCTTCTAGGCGCCTCGAACTTACCACATCCGGCATGATGTGTCCATCATCGGATGCGAGACCCGGATCTTGCTGCTTCCGACTAGGTTTCGAGCCCAAGACTTTTATGGGCGTGTGCTGAACCCCATCGGCCACTTCGACCACGCGATATACCCGCAAAGTTCCGCAAGGTGTATTCGTCCCGCTACGGGTGACTCCCGACTTGAATTCTGGCGAAGCCGGTCTTTCTGTGTCGCGCTCCTGCTGGTGCTGCAGCTGGATCTGTTCCTGTTCTTGCTGTCGCTGCTGCTGTTGTTTGGCCGAGGTCACCTTAGACTCGACCGCGATGTGCGCTTGGTTGACTTGCACCGTCGACAATTGCTCTCCGACGGTGGAAATCGTAGCCAGTTGTTCTTCTTGAGTCGGCATGTTCTCAGACGGCAGTGAAATGAGCGGATTCGTTCGTTGCTGCTGAGGTGGGTCGGCAGCTCGGAATCTTGGGCTCGGTACCGGTTCCTGGTTTTTCCCAATCAAGTGAACGGTTGTCGTATACGACGACGATGATGAGCTCGGCGATTCCTGAGCTTCGGACGCCGAGTAGTCTCGGGCGGCGTCTGGAGCGAACTTCGTCTCGACGGGTCGGAGGGAATTGTCGGTGGTGTAATACGACAGCTTATCGATCCGTTGGGTGTATTTCGGCAGATAAGAAGACCTGTCAGGTCTGTGACCACTGAGAGACGACAAATTATTGGAAGACTCCAACGGCGAAACGTACGAGTAGCGCGCGTTGACGGTCGATACTTCAGGAGTTGCGAAAAACTTCGATTTCGCCTCCAAGTTCTTCTCTTTGATGGTCTCGCTTTTCGAAGGATTCAGGCTCGCTTGGAAGACGTTGGGGCGTGGGGGCTCGAACGACGAGGGAGAACTCGATTTACTTTTCACGATTTGACTCACCGCCTTCTCGGAAAGTGTGGGAGATATCTTAGGCAGCGACGTATTCTCAGCGTAGACGAATTGGAAGTTGGGTTGTCCCGGGAGAGCAGCGAGATCGCTGGCACAAGAGTAGCGAACGCCTTCCGGCTGCTGTGGAGTTTTCGATGAATCGACGTAAACAAAGGCACTCTTCCCTAAACTGTGACCTGGTCGATGATCTTCGGCGGTTTTCCGGTCAGATTCCTTCGAGGTCAGATATTGAGCATAAGTTTTCGGTATGGCACCCGAACTAACATTTTTGCCGAGACGACCGGTGTCTCTCGACATATCCAGCGCGGAAAGAGCCGACGCAGTTGTTTCTCCCAGGGGACGGCTCAGCACGGTTTCGACGTTTTCGTCTGGGCCTCGTAACCCCTTGGAGCCGCCAGGCAGATAGGAACTGAGACAGGAATAAGAGCTAGCCGGTTTAGGTGAGCTTCGCGTGAATCCGTCGAATATCGAACGAGGTCCGGAGGGAAGTTCGGCTGTCGAGCTCTGTTTTTTTTCCGGAGCAACGCCGGCAGTCTCTGTCGGACTCGGTTCCTCGATGCTCCCTTTCACGGATTTCACTGAGGGCACCGGGGAAGTCTGCGTTGAGCCGGACACTTGCCGTCTGAGCGATTTGTGAAAATCCGGAGTTTTGGTGACATCTTGCTCTCCGACTCCCACTCTCTTGCTGATAACTTGATGATGGTGGTGATGATGGTTTTTGTCCGCATTCTCACCTTTGTGGCTCCGGTGGTTGCTGTGATGATCTTTCGATGATCGGTGGTGCTCGCGAGTTTCGTTGTGCGACGAATGGGACTGGCGTGACGGCGTCACCGCCGATTTGTGCTTCGATTTTGACGGAGTCAGTTCGGCGGCTGAGTTGCCCGGCGATGGATTATCGAGAGCATGGGATAGGTTGGGCTTGCTGAGTCGCTGATTCGGGATCGTGAGCTGAGACACTCGGTTCGGAATCGACGTCGAAGGCGCAGCTGCTGCTGGCGGCGGAAGGTCCTTTTTGATGAGGGGACCAGCCCGGGGACTCACCGGCGCCGCGAGAAGTGTTGGTAGATAAATTTTGCACTGGGGCAGCTCCCTGACAGAATGAGGAAGTCTGCGTTCACTGGACAGAATCTCCACTCGGATGGGGCAGAAGATGGATGGATCGAAGGACGATGACGAGATTTCTTCGAGCGAAGAGAGAGAGGATCAAAGAATCGGGGACACTAGCGAAAGACTGAGATGTGAGACCCCTGCGAACAGCTTTATATACGACGACGGGCCCCAGGAAGATCGGGAGTTGGGGGATTCCAGGGGAACGCAGCGACGGGAGAGAGTCAGGAGCACTAGAAGTAGGCAGGATGGGGTCGTGGGGAGGAAGACCGTGGGGAGTATGGACGACAGGGGGTGCACGGAAGCTCACGGTTTCCTTGCACGATGAGGCACGGTCGGCTGGCCACGCCTAGCCCCCCGCCATGCCCAAACCGGCGCAGTTCTGTCGTAAACCCACAAGCCACCACCCTGATGGCCTCCATGGAGGAATAACATGACGGTATCGACCTTGAGCAAGAATGCCGTCAAGACGAAGCAACCCGAGATATCTCATTCGGTGTTTCGTCTCACTGGAATCCGGTCGCGGCAACCAATCGACCGGGCAGAAGAACGATCGACCCCGGAATCATCGTTATCGAAGCCGCCGACCAACCTCACTCGTCGGCTAGAGTTTCGCTTTTGACATCGGCCTGCATTCGGTCGGTTCCACCCTTTTCCTGAGTGACATACATCGAAGTATGAGCCCGTATGACTACGGGGGGCAGGGGGAAACCGTCCCGGCAACCGTCACCGACGCCCACCCCTCCATTTCTTTCTCCCTCACGTTCGCCGACATTGCTTTTGTGGACTAGGGTCCGGCTCACGCACTTGGCTGATTAAGGCAGGGACAGATCGACGGATGGACGCACGGTAGACTCTAGTGCACGGGACAAAAGCAAAACCGGAGCACAGCTTTCGAACCAAGCATTGACACCTCCTCTCTCGGTGCTCATCCCCGTAGTGAGCCGAGCGCGGTTGTCCGTCGTGGATTTTGAAAGCCATGACGTTGTACTGCCGAATTGGAAGTCATCCTCAATTCTGATCATTTTGATCGATTCCGGTCTGCGAGAGTGCATCCGCAGCGGCATCCCCGAGGGAGTCGGGCTGATGCAACCACGAGAAAAGACATGTCTCTGCGAGCCTCATCTATGGGCTCTAGGGACGAAGAAGACGTCATAGAGGGAAACAGGAGCTTTTGTCTCCATCCGACGATCAGACGTTAGCCTATTCGCTAGCTCGTCAGGATCGCGTGATCCGGGCCCACCACCACCTATTTTCCCTGACGGAACACCCGTTTCAGCGTGTGCGTATGAGCGTGGTTATCTCACTGAGCGATTCCGTCTCGCGCACGCGACGACACCGATGTGTTAATCCTGACAAGATCGGCGAATATCGCTCCGAAACAATGTGGGGAATACTTTTCCCCGACATGGAAACGACTTGAGTTTGAAGTCTTCCGATAGCGGTCCACGAATAAAATTTCACCTATCGTATCCACATCCCTTTCTCTTCTCAACCGGCACCGGCGCAGCCGTTCGATTCCAGAGAAGCAGCAAGAGGGAGTGATATGCTCGGGAGCCGGCTCGACAGAAAAAGCTCATCCACCCGCAATTTTCCGGAATTCTAGGGAGCCTGATATTTCAATCCAATCTCAGATCGTCGTAGTGCCAGGGAGACCTCTTATTCACAAACCACGCCACTCACGGAACAAGGCGTCGTTCTGATTTCAAGCGCAACTAGAACTATTCCGGCGATGTTCCCGCGAAGAAAATAAGCGTCGTCACCGCTAAGCCGCGATCGCTGAGGTAGAGGCCTTCGAACTCAGCCTACACTGTTTTACTAAATGAGTTCGCTATGTAGCTCTGAACGAATTTACTCACATATCTGGACGTTGCGCTCGGCGTTCTCGACGAATACGCTGTGTAATCTGGAACGAAACAGAGGCGTTAGCTTTCCTAAAAATTGATTCACAAGGGACCGCCCCCCCAGGGTGTGCGAGCACGGCAGAGGATGTACTCCGGAGACCTTCGCCTAATCCTCATGAATTCGAGGCTAGGTAACACTCGTCTTCCGAGGTTTTTCTTAAATACAAAAACTTGTGTTCTCAAATCATTTCTCCAAGCGGACCGTACGACTCGATGGCGTGAAGAAAGTCGTTGTGATGAGCATTCATCATGATCCTCGCCGATGCAACGCAAAAGCGTGGAGCTCCGGCTCCAGTCCGGTCTCGATTCCGACACGGAATTTTGAAAATTCCAAGTTCGATTCACTCTCTGTGCATGGGAACTTCTTGGAATTCTCGTGCAAACATTGATCGATACAAACGGGGGAGGCTAGCGCCCGTATATCTGGAGGACTCGCCGAGACGGAAAATGGAAGGAGTACGAAGTTGGAGGGGTGTTCAGAGGACGGCCTCATCCTGTTTTCTTGAATGAGTAGCTCACTTTCATCCTGATGCTCTTTCGATCGCATCATCGATTCAACTTGAACCCTCCTCAAGGCCTCATTGAGAAGTCGCCTCTAGTAGGTATCATCGAGTGGGTAAATGTATCTAGATTCTAGATCACATCTTGTTCTCAATATTATGGCTGACAGACTGTTACGCATGCTGACACTCCTACAGGTTCGGAAACATCGGCGAGAACGTCCAAAGTTTACCAGACAGATGTTCTGTTCCCTAATTTTGGGAGGAAATCCGATAATCCCCAGACACAGGACGCGATCTCCCAGGCAGAATAGAGACAAGCCGGTAGGATAGAGACAAGCACCGAGCATTCCCGCTAGACGTGGGAGCAAAAAACCCAGCCTCTCCGAAAAGTCGGAGGATTCACTGGGAGGGCAGCTGGCACCCCTCTCTGAGGTTAGCCTACCCATAGGCTCATCGGCCCAAGATCGACTCCCGCTTAAGGCTTCTTGATGAAATTCTTCTCTTTGCTTTTTCCCGGCCGGAACCTAGCCGGCGAGAACCTCCCAGAATCGTCCGAAGCCGATCCGGATTCGTCAGCTATGCTCTACAAAGTGCACCAGCTATTCCCACCAGAGATGCACGCGATTCAGACAACGCGGCGTTTTCACGCAGTGGCGAAGCTCGTTCTTCTCCCGCAGTATCCTGATCCCGTTCTGCCGCTCCCATCCCATCACAGTATCTGATTTCTGATTGGCAGCCATTCAGATCTTTACGCCAGTCCACCTTACATAAGGTAACTGGGATCAGTCGGAACGTGTCGGATCCCATTCGATACGCTGAGCCGTCTTAAGGAAGCGGTGTGGCGGGATCCCATCTCTAATTGATTTTATCCATCAGAGGGGCACGATGAATACAAGCAAAGAAAACATTTAAATTCATATATCTCGAGGCATCGATTTCGGGAGCATCCTCTTTTGTAACATTCCTGAATGCCAGATCGACATCGACCGCAAAGCCGCCGAGGGCGGCTCGAGATGAGCGTGTTTTGAAATTCAATTTTTCGCTGAAGATTTCCGACTTGTCACAGGTTGTCTAAAATAGCTGTCACCAATGACCTACCGCTCACTCAGCCAACTCCCACAAGCCGAGAACGAATGGGATCGACTTTTTTTGTAGGTCAACTAGGAGCAGTGCCTCCTGGCTCTATAGTGTCGTTCTATGCTCGCTCCGGGCTCGATTCTATAGGCAAATCTCAAATCAGAGCAAGTGACGGATGACAAAATCGGACCTCCGTTGATGAGAGGACTTGATCGAGTTGATCCTGCTATGCGGAATAAAATAACAGTAACGTACTCCAAACCGATATTGAGCTTCGGTGGACGGATCTGTCGCTGCGCCGAGATACGGAATGAGCGAGGGGAATGAGGATGTTTGTTTCTCAAGTGGCTCCGGAGGACCCCTTTCTGAGGCCGGCTCTAAGGGCTATGAGTTCGATGTCACCAAGTGATTCCGACCGGCTAAACGTTCTCACTCGGTTTTGTGACTTTCATATCGCTCATGCAGCTGGAACAGAGGAGGGAGGACTCGAAGGCGGAGTCCCGCGTGTAGTATTGGGAAAAGTACACGAGATACTCTGTCCTGGTGCGATGAACGCGTTATCCGGCATTTATCTTGAATACGGTCACGTCTGGGTCGTGTCAAACCAAAGCTTCTCATCGGGACGCTCTGCTCCGCTCACTCGAGCCGACTCGAGCCGACTCGTCTCGAGTACTGTTGATAAGGAGCTACGATGTGTCTGCGTTAGCGACGCCCACCAGTGTCTCTTCCGCTTCTATCACTCCAAATGTCGGTGACAAACATTCTCGTACTGCGAGGCAACGGAATTTCAAATACGGAAATCAATGAGAGGAGACACTCAGCTCTAGCAAAATCCTGGCACATCCGAGTGTGGTTGCGTCGTCGCTGCGGCGCTCGTTTCCAACTGATACAGCTGTTTTGAGAACAGCCTCCCAAGGGGTACTTTATGAGTCACTCGGGCGGGGTGCCATTCTCGAGCCGAGCTCTCCGCTCGTCGTCTACGCGGCTGTCGAAAATATCCGAAAGCTAGCTGCACGCTGTCAACCATCTATGCTTATCAGAAACGATTGCCGAGCGTTTCCAGTGATCGGCCCTATCAAGAATGATGTTGATCGAACATTCCGAATCGAGAGATCATACGGCGCGATGTTTTCCACCTTCGGACGCCTCGGCATGACTCCGCGACTCTAAAACATGAAAACTCTCTGGCGCTATCTCGAGGTCCAATTATCGCGTTTCGAGCAAACCTCACTCGGCTGAGTACATCGAAGTTTTCCAGAGTCTACTCAACAACTGTCAATCAACAGTATTCACTTTTTCGACGCATGCTTGCGTTATCCGCACGACTCTGGGAGCGCTGAGCGTGTCGTGCATTCCGGCGAACCTCTAAGCGAGCTCCAAAGATGCGAAGCAGCACCAGAAAAGAAATCCCGTCCGTTGGAAAGCGCGCGGCATCCGTCGTTGCCGCCGCCACAGATCTTCAGCAGTGTGCTTCGATGCAAGTTTGATTATGGCGGCGGCGGCAACGGCATGGACGGCAGCAACGGCGGTTTCATGCCGTTTGTACGGGGGATCCCGGGAAACTCGCCAGCGAAACTTTCTCACCTTTTGACATGTTGTCGGCGTTTAGGCCGTTTCCAGCACACGCTCAGTCCCAATGCAGAGCACTGTCAAAACGAAACCGCAAGCACGCACGCACGCACCAACCACCGGAATCCACGCGCTCGGAGGATGTTGGCCGCTTGTCACTTCTCAGGAAAGCCGCACGAACCGCATCGAGATAGTTGTCACAATGATTGTCAGTTCGGTCGGAAAACGTCTGTCTCCCTTCTTCTAACAGCAGCGGCACCGAGGCAGCCACAACAACAAATATCACCACCGCCAACCACCACCATGAACACCAGCAAGCAGCAGCAGAACAAGCGATCGTTGAGCGCACCAGAGGAGAGCAGCAGCAAACACAACACACAGCGGCTACAGCAGCTACAGCACCACCACCAAAGCGGTGGCGGCGGCGGCAGCAGCGGCAGCGGAGTTACTTACTTACTGCCTCCTCTCTCAGTTCATGATGGATACTGATGGGGGAAAACGCGTCCGGAATCTCGATCCAAAGAGACAGAATGGCGATCGACGATTCTTATGCATCCCCCTCGAGTATACGATCAGTTTTATAAGCGGCTAAACACCATGATTTCGCAACCTGAGCCGTTCGCAGCATGCAATCGGTGGTAGAGAGTTCTGAGATCGATTGGCCCATCAAGCGATCGCCCATGAGCTGACAGCGCAGCGAGTCGCTGCACGAGCTTCCATGTTCGCTCAAGTCAATCGTCGACGAAATTCTTATTGATAAAAGCTAGACCTCGACGTCATGTCTTCGATCTGAGATCTCGGTCTGGGTCAGACGGGGAAAACAAAATGAGGAGGACTCATACATTCGTCCTTCCTCTGACCCTATCATCTTAGATAATTGTTGAGGATCTCGATTCAGCTGGAGCAGAGCAGAAGAGCGACAAGTCTCCTTAGCCAATCAGTACGGAAGCGCTCCGAATCATATTGGGCCGATTCCCTTCTACACTGGGGCCCGCTGACTTCGAGGATGTTAATCCGGTCGGATCCCGAGGATAATTCGGGATTCCAAGATAACGGATCGTGCATTTCTACGAGCCGTGTCAGGTACTCTCGGAGACGGCTCGCTCCTCGAGTGTCGGCGGAGCCTCGCACGTCGCGGGTCCGCATGCCGTACCCGTCGATACTGAATCTATGTGAGCCTTCGAGATGAATGAAATCCCGTCCCGCCGCCATCAAATCGCAGTGAGAGGATGACTGCCGAATGAAGGTCCCCCATAACAGCTGAGAAGACTCGACGGGCGATTTCCATGAGGGTTACAGGCCCACATGATCGCCGGGCTTCGAGAATTAATCCTACGCATGCACCCTTGCTCATTCGCATGTATGCATGCGTCTGACCCATTCCGAAGGAAGCGGCAGGTGCTTCCGTCTCAAAATATTTGGAAACATCGTTCGTTGAAGACCCGCACTCGTCTCTCGAGTGGATGTCAATCGCTTCGAAGCATGAGCTCACGAAGTACTAGCGATAAGTTGAAAGGAATCATCTCAGATCTGAGCAAGAGTTTATTGGATTCGGAGATCTCGGGGAGAGTCGGTGCGGTGCTTCGTGAACAAACTCGTGTCAACAATGCATACGCGCAGAAACAGATCCGTTCTTACGAGGAGTGGGTGCGGCTATCGCACGAGAAACTGCGTGCCCATCGGGAAACTCAATCTGTCATTACTCGACTCCGGTCACACAATGCATTGCTCCAGGAACGACTGGAAAGACTCCAGAAAGAACGGAACAGGAGGAAAAGAGTCCTAGAACACCACCGAAGCAGAATATTGAACAAACTGAGGGAGCGAGCGGACGTCGAGCTCGGAAGACGGAGGCATGTCGAAGAAAACCATACGAAGCAATTGGACGAGCTTGCTGAGACTTTGGAACGGGATCTGTGCAGCACCCTTGACGAGATCAGCGTTCTCCGGACTCACTATAATGAGTTCGAAAGCTCCGTATCGAGAGTGCTTGCAGATATGGAGAATAATTCCAAGACGATGCTTGACCGCACAGAACGGGAATACGAATTTGATCTCAAGAAACGTCTCCAAGAAATCAGCGATCTTCACGGTATGTGTCGAGCTCGTCACGCACGTGAAGAAGAAGAATTCGTCGAGAGGAAGCGAAAACTTATCAAATCATTGCACAGGCTGGAGAAAATTCGGGCAGATTTACAGCTAGAGGAGTTCCCAGATCGGGCGGCACCCATCGATGATCAGGATGAATTCGTCATTGATGATTCAGACGACGACTTTCCGCTCAAGTCGTCGAATTAGAGAAATACATCTATCGGAGTAAGAAGTGCGAAGATTTCGGTACTCTGTCGAAGTCGAGCAGAACACGGACTCGGCAATCGAACTCCTCGAGTCCATTTCCCGCGACATCGTTCCGATCATATCATACGTTCACCGACTCAAGTAGCTCCACTTCAGCGAATCATACAAAGGAATTCCGGAGAGGTTTCCCTGACGTATCCTATCCTAGGCCTCCGCCGCGTTTGTCGATTTCAGAGGTCCATGGTCTACTGCCCTAATGTAAGAAGCTTCAGATATTCCAATCGATCAGTATTCTACTCCCAGCGCCCGGATCGATTTGTGATCATCGAATTGTACGATGAAGTTGTGGAAAAAGTCATACAGGGATCTATCGAGAACAAGATCTGCTAGCAAAGTGAAGCACTTTTATTAAACTTATAGTGTGAGTTCCATAATGGCATTAACCATGTCACCCTTGTGCTTTCGGAGCGCTTTGGCTGCTTTCGCCCTCGATACTGTTGCTTGATCGGCGACGATGTCGATGTCGTTTTCGCTGAGTCCAGCGGTGGCGAAGTCCTCATCGTCTTCATCCTCTTCGGCCATGGTCGGTAAGGTCTTTCCTGCACCGGCGAGGAACGAGCCTTCGGCAGCCGCGGTAGCAGCCTTGAATTTCTCAGCGGCAGCCATCTGTGCTTGCTGGCTCAGATCTTCGATCTTGGCTTCACCGAAGACGATGTAGGTGTCGGAGTTCGGGCTCTTGTATACGTCGGGTTTCGCGATAACGAACTGAATGTTTTTGGATTTGCGGATGCTCACGCGGCGGACGCCCACGATTTGCTTGAGACCGAGCTTCGACATGAGTTTGCGTGCCTTCTTCTCATAGCGGGACTGCTTGGCAACCCCAGTAGCGTCTTCGGTTCCCTCGGCGGTCTTATCGTCTTCAGCACCGGTGTCCTCACTGCCGGTGTCGGTGCCAGAGTCGGAAGCATCTTCAACAACAACCTCCTTCTTCTTTTCGACAGGACCTTCTTTCTTTTCGACAGGAGCATCTTTCTTTTCTACAACAGCTTCCGTCTTCTCTTCTACCGCAGGTTCCTCCTAGAATCGAGAGAGAGAGAGAGATTTAGCAATTTCTAGAGAGTTGCTTGCCGGAAGGATTTCGAATCTGCTATACATGGTTCTACAAAGATGGCTTCGGAGATGCGCATCACCCGCCCTAGACATGCTGAAGCCGCGCTTACCTTCTTTTTCTCGTTTGCCTTGGTTGGCTTCTCATTTTTCTGAGCTTGTGCTGCTTTCTTTCCAGCTTTGGGCATTCTGAATAATTTCACAACAGTTTCTCTGCTCGCGAAAACTTATAAAGACGATTTCTGGTCACCACGCGCAGCGTGCACTAGGCTCCCAGCGATTGAAAAAGAAACCGGAACGACCGGCATCTGCGAGGCTGCATTATTTATGTCGAGTTTTCATCGCGCTCCAGTCTACCAAAACTGTCGCGCAGGCATTGGCCCGTCTCCACACCCCATTGCACTTACGTGCGATGACTTGATCGGTTTTTTTCCCCGAATAATCGGGAAAAATCCGCATGCTCGCGAAGCGCGGCAAATTCAAATCCAATGCGGGAGGAGCTCCATGGAGGGACCTCAGATCCGGCTCATGAGCTCACTCGATTGTATGTACAGTTGTCTCCGGGTAGAATGTGATCGTGATCAAGACGGCGGAGAGCTGTCTCCGTCGGACCCTTCACCGGCAGGTGGACGGAGCGAGCGTTTACGGGAATCGAGTTCTTTGAGAGATGATGCCGATGATCTTCGCTAGGACTTCAGATGAAGGCAGGCGGTGCCTCCGCCTGAGTCCTGTAGGCTCAGGTATCCGGTCTCATTGTGCTTCAGGTATCGCTCCCGGATCGTGCTGAACCACACTCGAAGCCTTTCGAACCCCGAAAGAAGCGTAAGGTCAGATGAGTCTGATCAGGCTGTGGAGTCGCGATCCAAGAGAGTCGGATCTTGGTGTGAAGCGAGGTTCCTACAGTGTTCCACACTGCATGTTTTCAGCTCCGAAAGATTCCGACGACGCGGCGGGGGAATTGAAGGCTCTCAGCGGTCTATATCTTCCCGTAAAGGGGTCTTGGGTTCTTTAGGGACTAGGGGTCCCGACTGCCGATCTCGGGGGTCCGTGAAAAAATTCCTCTTACGATCCCTTGGAGAGATATATCCGATATAGCGTGCAAGAATATCGATCAGCCATAAGGCCTCAGAATCTCTAACTCAAATGAGAGGGTTGGCTTATTTTTTCGGCGCCGAACCTCGTCTTTATTCAACCTATATATTCGAGGGCTTGCTTAATGAGAGACAAGGAGAATATTCTTCGTCTGGTGAAGCCACGCGGGAGCGGTTGTCAGCCGGCAGGCTTAGGAAATGGAGTCAGCCGTTTCTCCGAGCTCGGCATTCTCAGCGGAAATCGAAGAGACCGATGCCGATTCCCGGCGTATTGCTAAGAATCCCACAGAATCCGACTGCTCTCGGCTGTTCGCGGGATACTACTTGCGTTATACTTGCGTGATGCGGCATTCCTCCCAGAGAGCCATGCTCGTGGAATGGAATTCTGCCGGAAGACTGGGGCATTCGGCTATCAGAAGCGTTCTCAGCGAATGTATCGGGGGGGGGGGGATTTCGGGAATCGCCCGATGTCATTCGAGATATTAGCAAAGATCATCGTCTCACTCTTTTGTAAACAGACCTGCTCTGACTGCTTTCTGCAATATCTCTCCGCTATCCTCGCGCGTTCTTCTCCATGTGCGCGCATTCTTTCAGGATTGAACATCGCGCGCAGCCCTTCTCTCGCTCAATCATACTGCACCGGCTAAGGGAAATACAGAGAGCAGTCCTCCTCCCATTTCTCTGAGTCTCCCCCAGAAAACTTACCTCGGGGCGCCACCGAGGTAGCCCCTGTCTTAAGACGAGTTTTCCCGCGCGCCAAGATACTGCACCGGTAGAGACTCCTCCGATTTCACTGTCACTCACCTTCGGCGAGAGCGCGCGGTGTGTCTACCGATCGTGAAGAATATGAGCAGAATTCCTTGCTGATATCATATCGCTGTGGGATCAAGCTCATGGGAGTCATGATGAGGGCAAGTTCGTTAGGGAAGATCATCACTCGCGGTTCCCGGATGAGTACTTCGAAGCAGTACCTTCTACCTATCAGTGGGTTCTCCACTAGCACGAAGCTCAAGGGTATGACAGCTCAAAATACTGCGGGATACGATCTCGGTTTTCCAGTCTTAAATTTTACTATGACTCAATCGGAGCGCAGCATTGATATCTAGACGGGGGTCCCGATGGGAAAAGTCCAATCCCACCTCTAAATTAGGCGTGTATCACGTCCGATGACTTGGAGGAGCTTGTCCGCAAAAGAAACGATCAGCTACAGCAATAGCATGATGTCATGGTATTCCCTGTGGCCAGAAGAGGTCGAATCGCAGTCTTTCATAAGACAAGCGAGTCAAGATTTTTTTTTTCTCCGAAGAAACCCTGGTTCAGATCGAAACCATCAACAATATTCGTTTGATCGGAATCAATCGTCCAGAGAAGAAGAATTGTGTCAACAGCCGAACCGCCGATCTGCTCCTAGAGTGAGTCTTCCCGTGTGTACTAGACGAAAATTGTGGGACTCCGCGAGGTTCACCTCAATCGATTCACTGATCGATCGATCGAAAAGAGTCGGTGGAGTCATCGCCGACGTGAGCGGGACGAGACTCAGTCTTATTTTTCGAACAGAGCTTTCGAGGAGTTCGACAGAGATTCGTCTGTGAACGTGGCTGTTCTCTACGGTATCGGAGGGACATTCTGCGCAGGTTACGACTTGGAGGAAGCGTCGAGGGCGGACCAGAAGCTTATGGAAAAATTCAAAACTCGTCGTCCCATGGTAATTGATCCTCTCTCCCAGATCTACACATGTAGAGCTTTTTCAAAGCTCGGAACTTCTAGTGCATCTTTAATGTACGGTGAAAGCTGTCTAATGGGACCAGCCGCGGTGCACCGGAAAAGCGGTCCGACAACTCAGGTGGTCCCATTGAGCAGGTCGACTGACATGGGAACGGATCGAGTCGGTCCCTTCAATGTGTGGTCTGATAAATTAGGTTCACCTCATAGGGTCCCTAGTCCCAAGCTCCTCCTCAGGACCCCTTGGAAGAGATCACTGATTATTTTGGGTCCCTTATGTGGATCCCTGTTACGCGGGCTCAGCTGTATAACTGTATAGTCATGTTCACCTTTCGCACGGTTTCGAATGACTTGGAGCAGTTTTTTTTTCTCTCCATCTCCTGCTAAGAACATCATCTTGCTGGGCTGGATCAGGAATGTCAGATGAATATCCATTCTCACACGTCAGGTCCCCGACGGCGACGCATTCAAAGGGAGCATCTCTCTTCCCGAACGATACAAGTGATCGAAGAACCTTGAATCTGAGAAAATCGCCTAAAGAACTTCTGATGAGAATTCTTTTGGGAAGACTTTCTACATGAGCTCTAGCAATCGCGCGATGCTCCCGTGTCGAGCGTTTTATTCTCACCCCATATATTCGTTGCGACCGCGCTTCAATCAATGGCGCTCGCCTTCCTCAGGGTCCTAGCGGAATGTTGACCTCGAAGCCGACAGTAGCAGCTGTCCAAGGTTTTGCGGTGGCTGGAGGTTTGGAGCTTGCTCTCTGGTGTGACTTGCGAGTCATGGAAGAAACAGCCGTCGTTGGCGTTTACTGTCGAAGGTTAGTTTCCGAATAACCTGTACTTTCCGGAAAGCGTTGTTCGAGCTCGTCGGCTCGGAATAGAATAGAGGTATATTGCTTGAAGATGTTGTCTTCCCAGGTTCGGCATCCCTCTGATCGATGGGGGCACGGTGCGTTTGCCGAAGCTGATCGGTTTGAGCAGAGCGATGGACTTGATTTTGACAGGTGAGCGCGTACAAGATCTAGGCATCGATTCGTGGGACGTGGGTCAGTGGATTCCAGCGTCCTCTGGAATCCTCTTCTCCGTATTCGATATTCATTTCCACGAAAAAATTAGAACGAATGGAATTCACAAGTTTCCATAATCGAACCTCTTCTCGGCGATACGAATGCTTCATCATTTCCAGGACGACCGGTTGATGCGCAAGAAGCTCTGCAAATGGGTTTGGCCAACCGCGTTGTGAGCTGCGGGACGGGACTTGGCCAGGCAGTCGACTTGGCCCACCGTATCGCGAGATTCCCACAAGAATGCGTGAAAGCAGACAGAATGAGTGCTTACCATAGCACTTTCGACGCGGCAAACATGCAAGAAGCCCTAGACTACGAATTTGAACACGGGAGCAAGATTCTCGACACAGAAAGCAAGACAGGTTCTCATTCCAATCTTTTCTTGGCTATGCACTTGAATGGAGCGAACGATGGACAACTGAGGCCGAGTCTCCTTTCAGGTGCGAAACGTTTCTTGGAGGGATACGGGAGACATGGGAGCTTCAATATGGTTAATCCGGTCAAATCCTGAATTCACTTCAATCCCCATCTCAATTCACCGAGGATGACGGTGTTCGCGGAGCTCAGGGTTTCAAGCGAAGCCTCAGCGACGGCAGCCAGGGATTGAGCTGCTTAGGTATCAGTCAAGCGTAAGATCGCATTCGCCACGGACACAACCGATACTTGAGAGGACCCGACTTTCTGTAGAACTAGAATGGGTCATGGAATCCTGGTTCTTGATGTCAGAAGCACGATCGACGCGAAGATCCATTACAGTTCGGACGGGCATGAAGTTTCGCGAGCGAAATTCAAAACATCAGTCGTCGCGAAGGCCTTCTCCGACATGGAGCAATAAAGATCGAGAAGAATAAGTACAATCAAGTTTATTGATCAAGTTTAATGTTGGACATCGTAACAACGGAGATAAAGGACGAAGTTATTTACAGATAGATAAGGCTTGAGGGAAGAGTCCGAATAGATCCATTCCCATTCGAGAAACATAGATAGCAGTGATTCGCTTCAGAAGTGGGAACCGTCTGCTTTTCTTGCGGAATCGATTTCATTCTTCGCTCCCTCGTCGTCGTCGCTGTCGTCGTTCTTTGAAAGGGAATGATTCTCAAAATAAATACGTTCTAGCAATTTTTCCGAGCCGATATACAACGAGAACAAAAGGAATTTCAAAATTATCCAATGCCTACTGATTCGTCGTTTGCCGTCAGTGTGCGACGGTGCCGGCGTGACCAGGGGCGACATTTTTTCTTTCATTTGGTCGTTTCCGATTTTTTTTTGTTTTGCATTCGAAATGGAGAAGCTAGGTACTCATTGTGTGTCGACCCTTGTAGAAACGAAACGGTTTGGCAAAATTTAAATAATAACACAGTGGAGGAGGATATGACACTGCGCTGTTCCGCCTTGGGACGAGCTACGTCCTCCTACGCCGGAGGTCTTCACTTGTCGGCAAAATAGTTTTGTTGTCAACGAAACAACAGAGCTTCACTCGTGTCTAGATATTTTCTGCCAAGCCCTTCGAATACTGACTCCTGTCGGATTACTCCCGGTAGTACCAGACACGGTGTGGAGAAACGTTGCTCTCGGCATCATCGAAATCGTTCGAGTAGGCGCCTCCTCCCCGACGAGGAGGGGGGGTTTGGATGGGAGCTGGAACAAACAAAGAAAAATTAGCCTACGAGATGCGAGCTGCGTGTATATGATTCCACGCATGGGGGTACATTGAGGTGTCTGCCGAAAGCCGAGTTGACCCTTGATATCAACTCTTCTCAAAGCTCTTTTTTCTACGCAACTTGTCGTAATTAGTAATTAGAAATCATCTATGTGAAAAATTTCGCACTATAAAACCGCAGTACCGAGTTTTGAAAGTTAATTCGAGGGACACTTGTCTCCTAAAGGCAGCGGTAGCTATTCCAGCGGGTCAACGGTGTGGATGTTATCAAGCCAACAAAGATGATAACAACTCTCTTAATTCGCGCGTGTGATCTTACCAGGAGGAGGAGGCGGTCTGACGACTGGTCCAGGAACGAAGGGACGCTGAGTCACGCGACCCTGAGAGATGACGCGAGTGTTGGAAATGGGTGCCCGAGTCGGAGCCGGTGCGGGAAGCGGGGCTGGAGCTGGAGCGGGAAGAGGCGCGGGAACCGGAGCGGGCCGGGGCGTTTGTCGTGGCTCTTCCTTGTAGAGGTCATTGTTAAGTCCGAAATACGATGAAGAAGACTGACAGTCAACATTGGCCCACCAGTCGCAGACGAAGTAACGCTGATTGAAGATTGTTCCCACGGGGCAAAGGAATGAGTTCTTTTTGCCGTCGGCCTCGCAAACGTGGAACACCTGAAAGAATTCACTCTTGCTTCGAATTCGACCAACACTTGTCCTACCCACTCCATTGTGTCCTTATTCTGGATGAGGCTGAATTGACCTCAACTTTTCTGGAATTCCCTCTTCAAAACCGACCGGGCGATCATGTGATAATTGATGAAAAGGTCGATGGCGAAGAGCCGAAGGAGGAACACAATCAGAGTGTCAAGACGCGTTAGACAATGTCCCTTATTCGGGTGCAGAGAGAAATGACCCACTCAAGTCGATGGTGAGACCGCAGTGGTCTTGAACAAGCTTGCAAGGGAAGCCGTCACGGTTCGATCGTGGACGCCGGCTCAAGTTAAATGAACACGATTCTTCCTGAACCGGCACGAGGGAAAAACTTCTGGTTCACTCCTATTAAGCTCATTTTCTTCTGGCATTTGTGCATCTCGCATACGCTGTTCTTGACGAGTAGTCTGCGTTTCATGAATCTATTGCAGCATAAAAAACAGCGGCGTCACTACTCAACTACTCTAGCAAGGTCAGCGGCGTACGAAGAAGCCTGATGGATTTTTGACGCTTACGAATTTCTTGTTTTCTCGGCTAGAGGGATTCGCTGACAGATGCGAAGCGCTGAATGATGGAAGTACTAAGCTGAAGCAGATCGCGCAAAGCAGTCATCTTCTTCAGCCTTCGGAAGTAATGATATCGATCTCGAGCTCAGCTCTAAATCCATCTCTTTTCTAGACGCTCAGTAATAATTCTTGGTGCGCGGCTCTTGACGATTGCACATCATCGCGGTCGCATAGAGTCAGATTGAAGAAGCTCACAAAGCTCATGAGCTGACAGAGCGAGCTTTCGCAATGATTACCATCAAAAGGGAGCACAGAGGAATTTTGAAGCTTTCTGACCTGACAGCGAGCTTCGGTGTCGGCGTAGTATCCGGGTGCTTGTCCTTTGCAGTCGAAAGACGTCTGGGGAATGGTCGAGTATGTGGGGTAATCGGATTCGGGTTTTCCAGGAATGGAGTCCTCTAGACGCCAGTTGGCAGGATCGTCGTAGTCATCTGTGAAGAAACTCCTTGAAGCTCAACTTATCACTGGAAGCTTTGCGTGAGCCGCGTAATCATTCTAATCAATGCGTCGTTGAATATCGGTATGCGTGGCCGCATAATAACTTCTTGGCTACAAGGCCCATCACGCTTGGACTTCGACAGTCTCATCTAAACCTGTTCCAGCGCTACGGATAACCGATTTCAATCGATACGGAATAGGAAAAAACGTGATCAATATTCAGAAAAGAGAAAAATTCCAATTTTTCAAGCTGCTTACGGAGATCCAAAGGAATCTTGTGCTACCGGAGGTCAAGACTATTTCCAGCGTCGACAACATGGGATCGCTTGCCAAATGATGAAAAATACGCTACTCGAGGCAATAATTAAACAGGCTTTCTCCTCGCACAGGAAATCCCTATCTAGATGACGATGGGAGCACCTGACCCCGACAAGAACAACAAGAAAAAAAGGGCTCCAAAAGCAAGTAACAAATCTAATTCACCCGTGTTCATCTCCGCGGCCGACACCGAGGTTCTCGGAAAATGACTCTGTCGGTGTAGAGAAAAGACCACGTCTAATGGGGTCCCCGGGCCGAGAACGAGCGGGGAGACAAAAGACAGCTCTCGTCAAATGAATTATTCGTCTGAATGCTTTTTCCCAACTCCAATGAGAAAGGCATTAGTATCGCACGGATTTCCGAAGAGGTCGTAGCGGATTAATGTTCAGCAGTCTTCCATTTGCTGATCAGCTGCTTCTATTTGCTCATCGCATCATTCATTCATCCATTTGTCCCCATTCACTGCGGTCCGATTGAAGCAATCGCCCTGAGCCCCTCGTCCGTTATAGAGAAGCATATGTGACGACATAAAACGTGCGCTATGTCCACCGCCATGAAAAACCCGGTGGAATGAGCGATCAATTAACGAGAAGAGGCGATTGAATGCCTTTCGCAATAGCTACTCGCGGAGCATGTATGAGCGAGACTGGTTTCAGTGCACACAAGATACTTCGCATGAACTGACCCTCAGTCGCAGCGGTGCCATTCGCGATCACAACTCAACAAGAGTAGACACAAAAGCTTACGCAACCGCTCGATGCTCAGAAGCAATATTCTGATTGCATCCGTTTACGTGAAGCGCACTAGAACAATGCCGCCAATATATGTATTTACCTCCTCCATGACCAGGTTGCGGAGCCGGGGCCGGAGCCGGAGCTGGTCGCTGCGTCGGTCGGAGCACAGGCGCCGGTGTGGGTTGAGGACGAGGCTGCCTTGCCTGAGGGAGCAGATTCGTGTTCCGTTGAGGCGGATTCGTGGGACGGTACGCGGGCTGGTCGTCCCAGGAAACGGTATCCTCTTCATCCGGAAGCTCGGGACGAGCGTAGCCTTGACGTTTGGAGAACTGTAAAACACATAGTTGACATCATCATCGTTGTCGTCGCCGTCGTACTTCAACGAGTGCCTTCGCCACCGCAGAAACACCATCCGCGACACATCCTCAAGAACGTAGCATCGTGCATCGCTGAGCGGTTCAAATAGAACGTCGAGCTGAAATCGTGGGAGTCCAGTTTCTGGGAACACGGTGGCGGTGTCATTCTTTATCAAAGGATGTTTGTCTAAACTTTTCTGCAGCTGATCTCTCAGCATTGCGGCTGAAGATGCGTTTGATGACAGGACACTTCCCCCGTGACGAATTTGATAATTCGAGCCAGAAGTTGAGACATACGATTCTTGCCCCCGGGACATCCGAGGACACGCGTATGGTGGAACAATCGGACGGAAAATCAGATAATCTCGGTGCGTTCCCCGGAATGACACTGTGCGTCGACGCACAGAAATCAATCGCTATGGCGTTCGTATGTTTGCTCATGCGGCGGCGAATCGTAGGGAGTGAAACAGCCTTGACTCGCGCATGTCAGCTAGAAAATCCGCGTGGGACCCAGCGGTCAATGTTGTTCCTTCCTCCTCGAGGAGTGATCAATGTTATAATGATTCTGGTCTGTTGTTCCCCGCTTTCAGAAAATGGAAATTGTCTTTTGAGAAACCTTGTCGATGAGCACGAGAAACGAATTTATAGACGAGACAATGATGACACCGCCGAGATGATGACCATTATATGGCTGAAGAAACTTCGATCACCGTCGGTATCGAAGTCCATTGCGAGCTTCCCAGATACCAAATCGCGTACAAATATTCGGCACCACTCACCGAAATCTCAGATCCGAGCTATTGCAATCGGTTTCTCTATGAACTTTTGATCGATGGGATCGTAGACAGACAAGATCGTCCATTGAGAAATCGAAACGAGGGACGACACCAGCCTCCAAGGCAGAAGTCCACATTGACGATCGACCGCCACGCCGGGAACGACCGAAACGACCTAGAGCTGCCCACTTGTCCTAGAGTCACTTGAGCGGAATTCGGTGTAGGAAAAAAAACAAAAAGCGACCAGTGACCGAGCCCTGCGATTTTCATGAGAAAAGGGCTTCAGCTCCAGTGACAAACTGAGGCTGGATTGCTAGCGAGCGGGAGTGCTGGGGAGCTCTAGTCAGATTGAGAACAAACAAAGAAGCCGACAACATTATAGCTTGCTAGCAAGCCAGCGAGCCAGTCGACTAGCAAGCCGTCCACCTTAGTCGACTCAGGCTCATACAATGTCCGGCTGTCGCGTCGGACAAGGTAAGATGAGCATTTAAAATAATTATAGAGAAAGAAAATGCTGCACTGCTCATGCTCCTGGACAGACAGGAGCAAAAATCTGCAGTGGCGTGTATTGCGACTAAAACAATGGGAGGACCGAGAGGTCAGTGAACAAGGTTATTCTTGAAAAAGCTTCACATACATCTCCGAGACGAGTTTTCTCGTAGGTGTTCATAGTCGATAATGCAATCGAGGGTAGCCGCCATCAAAAAAAAGCCACCGAAGGCTCAAAATCGTCACAACGTATTGGAGAAAATTCCCCTCGCTGATCTTACGAGTCATAAAGAGATCTCGAGGAAGGGCTTGCGCGCGGAGCCTCCCGGGGGCGATTTCCTTATCGACCCCGTGACAATACGCGAGCCGATAATAATCATTCCCTGCGAGCAGCTCCTGGCGCAGGCTCTCGGAACCATTAATGTGTCAAGGGTTATCGTTCACCGTCCGGCCGTCGCTGGCCGGCTGCTTGTTCCCTTTTCTGCAGTCAAGGTGAATTAGTCACTCCTGTACATTACACCCTTAACGACCCCACGTCCGCTCTTCAGCGGATCGTTTTGTTTGCTGAATCACATGCAGGTGTTGCCGCCGACGGCAGGCTCTGTCATTCGCTGACAGGAGACTGCGTGGACAAAAATTGAACGTTTCCAAGGGGAGGAAATCGCACGCAGCGACGACTGGGGATCGATTCCGATCACATCCACTCAGCGCCCATCTCTCAAACGAAGTCCTGGCATTCCCTCCTCTCGCTTGGCAAGTCGTTCCGTCGTCGTCGTCGTCGGCCAGATCGCATGCCCTTTTTTCAGTGTCAAAGGCCACTTGTGCAACAATGCTGCCATGGGCCACGACGAAATCACCGATGAAGCAGCGGGACAATCAGAGGATCGGTTTGTTCGAACTTGGGGCTTACATCGACTCCCTGCCGTTCCGCCGCTCAGCTGGCCGTAAGCCCTCGGTTCGCCCTCACATAGCGTTCCTCGTCTTCATCATCGAAGTGCTACCAGGCGCCACGCCGCTCGGTGCGCGCGCGCGCGAGTTCCGAGCTGTCGCACGCGTCAGCGTGAAGGGAGACGACTCCCAGAGAGCGGGACGAATATATTCTCTGTCGACCGCGACGGAATTTCTCAACGATACTGATATTTATTTATTTGACGGGAGGTAGGCAGTTCTCGGAAGCGGCTCGCTCCGCCAGCCATTGTCAAAGAGTCAATTGGTCAACAAGTCATCGCGCTTCTTGTACGCCCATTCCCGAGCCGACCGAACGCCTGTTTGTCCGTCTGAGTGAGTAGCGAGCTCTTTCAAAAGACGCATCGTCCACAGACGCGCATGGCACGCGATGGATCGAGGTTCGAAAAATCTCAGAACAAATTGTCTAACACGGTGAGGATGATGTTGTTGTGTGCCAACATCTTGTCATCCATTGTTGACCCCCAATCTATTGTGAATTAGATAGCCTGACCGGACCTCCTTGAGGATCCAAGATGACCTCTCCGCTATGGACGTTGTGTTTGCCCAACTTGGCATCGATATCCGGTCGTACGAACGTCGACGCATCATCAAGCCGAGAAAACACTCGCACCTCATTGTGTTGTGTTACGAGCTTGATTGTTGCTCGCTGCGTCGATATAATGATCTACAAAACTGGAAAGCTTTCTGTGAAGACTGTTGGTTCGTCCGTCCGGCCGTCCATTGGGAAACCGACCTAACTGCCTTCATCAGACTGGCTTTGTGTCTTTGGCGTACAGCACGCGAGCCAAGCACTCAATGGAGGCGCAACGAGCGAGTCTGTCCGTCGCAAGAACGTCATATCGTGAGAGATTCAATCGTCGCCGCCGCGAGCACTGAAGTCTTTGTTGTCCACTCCATCATCTAGTGATCACTTAAAATCCCTACTCCGACTCACCTGGTGGAAGTTGTTGTGTGCTGCGAAAGCTGCCTGACCGCTAACGGCTGGAAGAAGAGATCTCGATTGCTGATATGAAATTAGATAGTTCCCCGAGTCGAGTTCGGAGTGCTTATTAAAACTGCGTAATCGCGACGGCAACCAGGAAACTAGCGTTCGCGACGGTAGTTCCTAATCGACGCAACTGGCATGTTGTGCCGTCTTCAATGATGGAATAGAGGTGACGTGCTAGATTTTGAAATCGACTCGGAATCAGGAGCCTTAGGGGATGAGATTCGAGTCAGCGTTTGGACTCAGCCAACGAACGCATTCCCCGAGAGAGGAGTGAGCGAAGAAAGAACAAATGCTGTGATCCTCGGTCGAGACGCAATTTACGGCTTCATAACGGTATGATAGTTCAAGGAAAGATGCCGAGTGCCAGGAAATTATTCAAATGCTGCTCAAATCGTGGATTGTGGGAAGTAGGTATGTCGAATTACGGAGAGGCGCCAAGAAGCATAACGAGACCTTGACGGGGATGCAGGAAGATAGAAATGCTACAGACGACGGAAACAATCAATATCCCCCCTTCTAATCTATGCAGAGAGTCATTGAATCATTACTCACCAACGACGAGGGCGACGGCGAACACTCTCATCGCTCGCTGTTCTGTGGAAAATATTTCGGTACTAAAATGCAGAATTTTTACTCAGGCCTCCCGCTTGTGAGCCCTGACATTTACCCCATCGGGGTTTGAGATCTTAGGAAGACTCGGACATAAAATTGGAGAGTTTCTGAGACAAGAATCGGCAGCGTCGTACTCCTCCACAATCGAGGGGAAATAAGAGTCCTCGGACGGGAACATCGATGCAGAGACTCCTCATTCCAAAAAACAAATCTTCAGTCAGGGATAGAATGCTTGCGTGGAAGGAGAGATGTTCTCGCACAAGGGACGTTCAGGAGCTCCGGGGGTTTCCCACGAGCAACAATCCACAGCACTCCTCCGACTATGAGTGCGTATCGGTCCGGTGCATTCCAAGCCGGGAAACCTGCTCCGACGATCACTTATATCCCTCCGTGAGGAAGCACTGGCAGTTCTCGGTATCCATTGGTTTCGCGCAGAGACGCATTCGTCGCTTACCTCAGAGTAGTAGAACGAAGAACGCCACAATACACGACGACAACACGGTACGCTACGGGGGTAGACCGGACAACACACAGTGGCTAAGGGACACAAAGATTTTATAGCACAACACTGATGGGAAGAGTGAGGCTGGAGGGATGCGCTGAAGAGCGAGGGATGCCACAACCAGCCGACAGAAAGAAGACGGCGCTGCGCGAAAGCGAGCGGTCGCCCAGACAGCCGGACCGGATCCCCTTGCCATCTTCATCCGTGCTTCAAGATTTGCATACTCCGTCTCGGAGCACGGATGAGCTCTGAACCCATGACATCAGCGTCCAAGAGGACAATGAATCTGGAGATAAGTTATAGAGGTTTTCTCGTATGAGGGGGTCGAGAGAGAAGCCCAAGACATAAGGGAAACCCCTGACTTCAGAGGAGCCGCCATGGAGAGGGATCCGAGGTCCGGCTCTATATCACCTCCTGAATACTTTCGTCCACTCATAGAGTCTTCCGAAAAAGTCCCAGAGAAACGTGCAGCTCCCTCCCGCCAATCCTTCGCCTGTGGTGGACTAAAGAGGATTTTATCGATCCCCCATCCTTGTATCCTCAGATACTTTCATGAGTCCTTGTCCCTCTACTTCCGATCCGCGGCGATCTGCTCCAGAAAACGCGACGAGGTTAATCCGAATTCCTTCGCGTGGCGACCTTTTTGGTCCGAGAGGAGCAATGAATCTTCTTCTGACAATCCCAATATGAGAAAGCTCTCTTCGATCAGGGCAGCCCGGCCGTCTTGCTCCCGTAAAGCATCGAACACATGGAAGGCCCGGTAGCGCAGGCAATATGTCCCAAGGGTACTCATACGGAACGTCCTCGTGGAAATTCTAGCGAAATTCAAGATTCATCGAGTACCGGTGGAGATGGCATGAGGGATCCTCCCGAGAGGCTCAGAGTCAAGATTCGCCCTCGTAATCCCAATGATTGTCCCATTGAGGATCGATTCCGATCCTCGACCATGCACGGATGTCGTCGAAACGGAGGCCACTCCGTTCAGTGAATGAAGACATGCTCCTGTGTCGCTCAAGTTTCTCAAATGTTTAGGTCTATTCTCTCGAGTTCGAGGAGAGAAAGAGTTCTTCACGAGAGTTTCGAAGAAGAAAGCTGCAGAGATCGTGCATGATGTGTTCCGTCTCTCTCCAGGAGCGGAGTTCCTATAGTTTCAGGGGATCGCTGTACGGGATGCGATGACTGCCATTGGAAGAAGAATCTAAGGAGAAGAATCTCACCCGAGACTTTTGACTACGAGCCCACATTTGGCTTCTTTGACGACTGTTCATTTTGCAACCATCGATAACCTGATGGTTTTGTCGATTTTACCAGATTCTGAAACACCCGGGAAGCACTCAGAAAACTAGCCTAAAAATCGAGCCGGAAGAGAAGAATTTGTGATCATTCGACGCATGGGAATGACAATAGCCAAAAATGCCCCATAACATGCGTCGACAATGAACGGTAATCAAAAATAGGAAGGGAAAGTAAGCGTCGAAACCACAGAAGGAATAATTCCGTAAATATTCAATGCCGGCGAGATGATCCAAAGCATTCATCTGAGCGAGGATTAGTGAACTCGACGACGTTTTCTGTTGGCGTATTCTTTCAACCTCTGCGCTCGAAGCTATCTGCTGTCGTATGTGCGAAACGGACGCTCGCGCGCTTGGGAATATAATTGCCGGTGTCCATCTGTGTGCGTGAGCATGGCTCGAGAGAAAATTGATGGATAGCCCCTTTGTCGAGTCATGCCCGTGGCCGCCCCGCTAGTCGCGCGACGTCATCGTCGCGGGATTGAGCCAATAGCTCGATGACGGGTCCGCGGATGAGATCCCGATCCCGTTTGTCATCACGTGACTTTCGGAGCGAGTCGAGCTAAATACATTGGTGTCCCCCTCGATACCGTCTTGAGGCGGCAGATTTCGCTAAGTCGAAGTGCTCGGCTAAACGCCAGCCATTGATGACATTAAATTACGGCATTATACAGAACACATCGCGGCGCGTGCGGCGGGCAGTCAGAAGGTCGTCGCTGGCGATCACCGGACGGAGGGCACCAATCTTGAGTCAGTCTTTCCGTTGCTCGTGCGGTGGCGGCGACTCGCTTCGGCCCTGACAAAACCGAAATCGCCGAATCTTCGTTCATTCAAACGATACAGGGATTGTGCGACGCAATTCTCTGGAAGACTTCAGCGAAGTATCGTGAACTCCCCATTCAGAATCGATGTCCGGATGAATTCACGAAAAATATAGAAAGCCGACCGCGGCTAGCCGATGGGTATCGATAACCATGATTGCTCGGAACGAGTCTGGTTTGCAACATTTGCCCCTGATCCTGTTAGTGCGGGGTTGTGGAAGTGGAAAGATGCCCCTGTATTTCATCGGGAGGACCGAACGGAATTTTTATATCGTTAAGACTATCAATTTTCATTTCTCCGACAATCGACGCTCTGATGAATCATATAACGGTGGGAGCATTTAAAAAAAAATATGTACGGCTACGGGGATCGGCGATGTGGCGCTCGTTCATGAGAAGATGACGACGAGCAATCCGATTTTGGCTCAATGCTTATGCGAACAAAGAAAGCTAGATCATCTTCTAGAGGTAAGAATTACATCGGAGATGAAAATATCTCGATCGTATCGACTGCGTAAGCTCGTTGAAAATCATCCTTTCAGCAGTATCAGACGTCTATCGATTCCAACGCAAAACATTGGGTGTCTCACATGGGAACATGTTTACCACTGCGTGAGGGAGTATCTGTTAACGCATCTGACTGGAACTTTGTTGCGTAGGCTGTGCTCAGGGGCTTTTCACAGATTTTCTCGTCGCGCCTTGGCATGGGGTCAGTTAATTCCACTTATGACGGTCGTGGCGGCAGCGTCATGACTCACCATCCGCCCGGAGTCTGCCCAAACCCGCATGAGAAGTCCGGACGCGATAGTAAATCTACGGGGGAGTTGCAAGATGCCGGGATTTTCTCATGCGGTCTCCAGTGCGAGCTACGATGTCCCGGGGGTTCAATCGAAATCTACCGGACGATCAACTGGGACTAGAATGAGATGTGGCCCGAAAAAAGATTATTGTAAATTGACGTTCATCTGCACAATTATGTCTTCAGTCCCTTTCGAGCTCGAGGCTCAAAATTCCTCACGCTATGCAGATTGGGATTTCGGGCCTCGAGACTTTTGCAAAAACTGATGTTATTGCGGCTCTGCGCGAGTCCGCGTGAATGCGAAAGCGTAGATAACGAACTCTTAATTAAGTCTACATATAGGCTCGTCTCGGCAGTGCGGCGAGATAGGAACGAATTTGCTCACTGCGCTGCTCACTGCGAAAGGGCCTCAGAAATAGGGTAGTGGGCAAGAATCTTGGTGCCTCAGTTTTGTCGGAACTCTCTTCCGAACATTGGGATCACCAAACTAGGGACTGCAGACGACGAATCATTCCATCGGTCTCGAGACAATAATCGTTTTCGTTCATTGCATCATGTAATGTCAACACATTCGAAGCTACTACCTATGTCTGGTGCCGTCGTCGTTGGGATGAAAGTGGGGAATTTTTTTGCGCAAGTAACGAATTTTGAGCGGAATGAACGAACACTTCATCGCTTGTTCGTGATCGAAGTGTCATAAACTCCATCGAATATGTACAATGTTCTACAATAGGATCGTTTGACGTGCTTCAGGAGCCATCCGCGGTCGCTCGTCGTCGGCGCTGCCTACGCTCGCTCCGGACCAGCAGCGCTACCATGGCCCAAGTTGAAACTCGAAAAGGAATGCGCAAGCGAAAAACAAAGATCTTGCCACCGGAACGGGTTCACGGTTTGACATGATGGTCACTTACTCCGCTGACGGTGTAGGAGCGCTTACTGCTTCAGTCGTGCGATTTGTCATTCAAGCTGGGTGGTAAGTAAGGTCGGTGGGACAGATTTTTGTTTCATATTCGTTCTTCAAAGGAGTCCGACCATTCGGGCTAGATCTGAAATCTTGATCGTCGGAACTTCTCCGAATAGCACGAGGATACTTAGCTTGATAAATAAAGTCCGTTTCGTACGACTCCGTCCAAGTCTGAATTTTGTCAGCGAAATACGTTCGTCCTTGGCCTTGCGTTGAACCCTCTAGGTCAAAATAAGACGGATTCGGGACTAATTGTGAAATGTGACTTATATTCGCCCCCACACCATCGATGCAGAGAGTTTGCGCGTCCTAGGGGACGCTCGACGCCGCTCTTGGAAATTGGCGTATGTCGCCGATAATACCGGAGGTAGTTGCTGATACGATGCATTCGTCAGGCGTCGACACACTAGAACAGGGGTCGGCAAATTTTTCTAGTGACTAGAAAGTCCCCTATACCCCTTTCTGTGAGTCAGTCTGCTCGGCTACCAAGATACAAGAAATCCCCCGCACATTCTCAGAAGCGATCCGAGAAAAGCTCCCGCTTGATCATTGTCCCTCGTGGCCACGGTATTTCTAGCATCTTCTGGCACATTGGATTCTGGCGAAACGGCCCATCCGAAAATGGAAATCGCGATTCCCGGGGAAATCCGGGCCTGGGTCCATTCGTGGTGGAGGAATTTGAAATATGATTTATGATGTACGTGAGGAATCACATCAGTCCTATTTGGCTCGGGGGATGTGATTTTCTAGTCTCGGGACATGATGACCTACTGTACCTATGCTCGCCATGTTCCGAGGCTCAGACTCCAGAGACGCAGAGATCGAGGAGTCACGCGGACCTACAGTGGACTATGGAATGAACTTCGGAGGGTCGTCGAGGTTGCGCTGGACGACTCCGTAGGCGCGGCGGCGTATGAGCTCTTCCTCGATCGAGCTCTCTCATAAGGGCCCCATATTCAGAATTTGATCTTGGTTCTGGGAGGGATTGCTCCCGCCGACGATTCATATCTTCCCCGCTGGGCCGAGACCGGAATTCGTCCATATCGCCGGCGGACGTGATTAAAATCCTGAGTATTTAACCCGATAACTGAAGGGGGAAATACCGGCCGGCAATGGCCATTGCCTTCTCGAACGGCGACCCTGGGGCCTTTTTCGCTGTTTTGAACGCGAAGCGCTGGACGCGCTATCCTCCCAATCATCTCGTCGGACCACTCATTCTAACGCAGCTTCATTACCTGCTTGAATCCGCCGTCTAGTTTGTATCATCGATTGCGATAGCTCATTCCAGGTCTGTGCACAATCAGCGCCCTTTCTCTTCCAATTTCCACGCTGATGACCATTAATCGTAGAATTTTCATTGGGGTAAAATCCAATTTCAGTCTGTCACGGGTGAATTCCAGCATACACGGAAGAGCGTCCTGTGTTTCTCAAGTCTACCAGTCTTCGACACTACAGAGCTTCTCGAAGGTTTACCGATCACGAATCTCCGTCACTCGCGATGTGGAGCGACAGTCTCTCAGACCCGAGCCCCCAGGCCGCGCTCCCTCGGCTAGAGGAGGGAGGCGCATCAGACAGAGAATCCGGTGTCACTTGGGGCCCCGACCGCTCCAGGCTGAGACGGCACCGATTAATCGCGGTGATTACGAGCCGCCGGTTTCCATTCTGGGGACGTCTCAGAGTAAGTTTCTGGCCATTGGAGACTTCGAATGTATCATATGGCATCAAGAACGAGGTTCCACTTCGGGAGAAGGCTGCTGAAGGACCTGGACCGCACTTCGCTCGCCGTTTCGGAAAACGCTCCGGCGTCCGTCATTTCTTTCGGATACCCGCTAGTGCGTCAGAATAAAGGCCCTTGGAAGGGGGAAAAATCCGGGATATTCTCGCCACGAAGTCGAGGGATCCTCAGAGCCTACGGTATCTGAAACCCAGTTCAGGATCCCCCTGCATATTGCAGGCTCCTACGGGACCCTCTGCTTTGATAAGATAGGCTGGAATCGAAGAGACCTAATCGAGCTTTCCCTTCGCTCCGAGAACGACATCCGGCGCGGGTAATGCAGAATAATTTGCGGGCACCGTTCAGAGTCCAGCGCCTGCCGGGAATTCAAAATGAGGATACGCTGCCAAGAGCGAGCTCCACACCACAATTACTGAGGAAGATTCCATTGAGCCATCTGATGTCGATTCCGAGCGATTAGTATAGCAGCTTTCTTGAGAATCCGAAGTTCTGGGCTTCCACCGGAGACGACCAAGAGTGGGAATTTCTCATTAGTCAGCTCCCTCCGCTGTCGCACTCGTCGACACCTCCGCAGCGAAGAACATCGACACGGAATTCCGATCGCTTTCACACAGAAGGGAACTGCGATCACCTTAGAACAAAACGGAAGGAAAGCGGGGAAGACAACAGAAGAGCAGAAACTTCGATGAAGCAGATCCGTCGCTTCTGTTGGAAGCGATTTATTTTTGTGCCGCCAAAAACTTGATGAGCGCCTTTTACATAATACTAGCCAAGGGAGAAAACAGCTGATTACTCACAACGAAGAATTTCTGGGTACCACTGGAATTCCAGGGTGTATTGCGTCCTAAGGTCATTGTTATTTAATGACGCTACAAATTTCGTGTCCAAAAACAACATTTTTCTGTTTCTCCTTTTCGTTCCAGCGTCTCGTTCTGATAGAATGGATTTCCTTTAGGGGCATCAATAGCGACTCGATGATCACATTAGTTCCCCAATCCGTTGCGAGAGCAGATCCTTCTGGATTGCCTCAAATAAATGGTGCCATTTCATTTTTTCGTGATGAAAATGATCACAGACACCGAATCTTTGAATACCGGTCCATCAGGAAGGGATTCTTCTGATGTACAGCAACGACCACTGAAGCAGAAGTCTTTGCTCGACTCAAAAGAAATTCAAAGGATAGAACCGCTCCGTTCCTGTAGAAGTTCTGCAGTATCGGAGAAGGGCTCGGAGAGCGGGTCTCTTCCCACCTTGAGTGGTCCGCTCTGATGATTGCAGCCGGGTAAGCTGCAGACACATCTGTCGGCAGAGGAAGTTTTCCGGGATTCGAGATCGCCCCCCTATTCAGCATACTGAGTATCTCCGTCGGGGTTCTCTTACGCTCCGTTCAGCCATTTACGCTTCCGGATTCGATCAGCGATGGCGATTTGCATCATCGGCGCGCTCGTATGCATGAATCTCGTAAACGGCGAGTGAAACTCATTTTTCAGGCTCAATTTCATGGCGAGGCGGCAGTTTCGAAAATCCTATTCCTTTTGAGATCATTGATATCGCCTGTGTGCTAATGAAGCCTGATGATTCCGACGGCGCGCGAGGTCCGACCGATGATTGACTCGTGATCGTTACTTTTCGTCACTTGCGGGTATAACCGCTTGTTTCTGCCAATTATTTCCACATTCTTCTGACACATTCCGAAGTTCACGCGAGAGCGCCATGCAACAAACTGACCAATGTGGGGAAATCGAAAGCGCCTCATTTACATGGTGAAGCGTCTGGCAGCTGCAGCGGAAACTTGATTCGCGAAAATCGCAAGCTTGATAAACTTTGTTTTGAAAATTGATTTTAATTCGAGAACCAGCCTTGAGAATCAAAATACCCTTACGAGAGGACTCCGAGGGGCTTTACCAGCAGGTGATTCCCCCCATAAAGAAGAGGAGACGTTCTTCGATCGAATTTCATGGAGGAATGCCAGGAATTCCTAGTATGGCACAGCGAGCCCAAAACTGGCATGACTCGACGGGAATGACGGGATGGCGTTCCGAGTTCGCTCCAATCTTGGGTGGCTGAAGCCCAAGTGGCCGAGAGGATTGAATGAGGTAAGGGGTCCTCCGAAGACCCGGATTCGATTCATGCTGTCCCCAACGGCGGGGGCTAGAGATATCGACTTTGACGTCTACTTTTCGAGAAGAACTCCCTGTATGGTTTGTGTCCGCGAGCGACGGTTCTAGAAGCGTACGACAAGCTATATTCGTCGATAGAACGCCCGCTGCAGTCACATACAACGTTCATCGCGCGGTAGGGAGTCAAGGGAACACTACTTATGTAGAACATACCAAAAGGGTGTACATACACTGCGTGAAAATATTCCAGCCGTCATCAATAGAGGAGCTGATCCAAAATTTATGCGATAAGAAAGGTATTACATTAGTCATCATGAGCGGCAAGGTGACTGCATGCGGCGCAGCGCTCTTCCGATGCTCTGCGTGCGCTCCAATACAAGTTAAACATCACACAGATGACAGTCACGAATAAATTTAGGTGGGCATTATATTCGCGGAATCGTTTGGGATCTTCTCCCACAACAAAGACATCTCTTCGCCGAATCGCCCGTTCCTGCGCAATTCTACAAGAGCCACTCGAACTGCGCGCCCGCAGAATCCCAACAAAAGGAATTCCGCGCGTCAAAAGGGTACTATCGACTCTGGGAGTGCCTGGAAATTAATTTCTTCAACAATGCTTAATGTTTGAGTGATCGGCTGCTGCCGATCGCCCCGTGAGTTTCTTGTGCCAGAGGGAACCCGATGCCCTAAAAATCCGGTGGAAGACGGACTCCGGTTTTCGAAATATCGCCGTCGCTGGACTGCTGGAACTTGCGAGCTCGACGCGCATCCTCGATGGTGAGAGGCTGTGAGCGGAGAATCTTACCCGGCGGCAACACGCATGGGGGAAATCCCATAACGTGCATACTCCGCGGGTATTGCCGAGCTCAACGTCGGGTAAACTAATCTTCAAGAGCTTTCTCGGAAGTGGATATCATTGGCAGTAGCGTATACACACTCATTTTGCAATGATCCTATACGATAAGCGGTATCTCATTTCGCTATGGCACAGGTCTGTCACCTCCGGCTGCTTCTAGTTCATTCTTGGAGAATATTCACCCCGTATGTCAGACTGTTTTCTGTCCCATTAATGTCCAGGCGTGGAAGTGATGACCGCTGTCAGTACACAAACTTCGAAAAGCTGCTTAGGACCAGATTTTCTCGACAAGCCATACGATGCCCGTTCACACCTAGCGATGTGCAAACAGCAGTGCCGACGCCGGGAGTTCCATTTTCGTAGCGCAGTTGATGCTTCTTGATTCATGCCTGATGCGGTGATTTACAGTCAGACTATTAAGTCCTGAAAAGTCGTTTATTTCTCCTGTCTCCGAGTGATGGATCGAAGATCTTGTAGAACGGATTTTGCGACGTTCTTCGAATACATTTGACGCTTCCCTCGATTGAATACATAGAGAATCATAGATGCGAAGAGAAAACTTGAGAAAACGAAAGTTCCGTGAGAGCAACGAGCTTCAGGTGGGCTGCCCTCTGGCCCACGAGGAGGGTTATCGGTCAGAAGAACGGAGATCGTTTCCGACGCTTGGAGATCGTCCTCGACAGCCGTTGGCCTAGAGAGTTTTCTAAGCTAAGTGAGGCATTCCAAAGTGATGCTATCAAGATTCATTCTGTAGATTGATGATAGGGGGATGCCCGCAAAGAAGGAACCCGATATTTAATATCTTGCCGGGTATCGTGATGGCAGTTTTGAGGTTCCATATAGGATCAATATCGCACACCGTTAGCTATTCTTACCTCATATGATTTACGACTAGCGATTGCCGCGAACAGGCCACATCATTACGGAAACAGCGAGATGCGCGCGGATTTCTCTCCATATCCGAGCTCATTTCGGCGTCCGAGCCTCGAAACTTTTGGGCGGATAGAGTGTTTCTCGGAGAAAATAATCAATTTCTCATCCATACAGTCACCGGACCACTGAAATGACTCGGTCAGTAGCGCCGAGTTTCTCGCCGATGTGGTGTGAACCTTCCACGTATTTCTGTCGAGCTTTTACGACACTCGGATGACGAAATTTATCGTGAAATTGAGAAAGTGTTTTGAACGTTGGGTTTTGTGGCGTGAACGCCCATTCTCTTCAGAAATCACGTCTCAAGCCGTTCAAGAGCGCTCAGGACTGCCAGCTTTCGTCCGAAATCCCACTGGAGCTCGTTAGATTCTAGTTGATACACTGTGTGAGTCCACCTGATTGATTATCTCCAAAACCCGTGAGCGATGGCATTACATCAACATCATCTCCGGCAATCCGCTTTGGGCTTCTCATGTTATCCGGCTTCAATGACTCTCTCGTAGCGGATGCCATGCGAAATAATTCCTACAGCTCCCGAGAAATACGATTGGGGGGAAAATCTTTCTCTCTTTTGGAACACTCGTCTTGACTTGTTGAACTTCTTTTGACTTCCGTAAATTACTTCTCGCAGAAACGCAAGCTCTTCAAAACAACGCTGGGATTGATCTATCTGATGGCCAAGGTCCGAATTCGGGGAATCTCTGCGTGGATCCGATCCTGACCACCCAGTCGAGCGCAATTTAAACTATTGTGTAGACTGTAGACCTTTGGCGCGTTTATCATCCGGCAGACGAAAGAGAGCAAAGTTCTTATCGCTGCTGCCATTTCCGTTCTGCAATTGACATTCCGGCTCAGTACAGAGTTCTGCAATCCTAGCTTGCTAAGTACTCCGCAGGTCTTCCACTAGATGAAATTCGGTCGAGGCCTCCGTCCGACCCTTCACGCAGGACTGATGCAACCCGCTCCAGAAAAAACAAAAGTAGTCGAGTTCCGTTCGAACTTATAGTTAATTATAACGCTGTCGAATGGTAAGGAGAATTAGCGTAGAACATATGCAACTTTTCTCGTCCTCACACTTTCCCTCGATCGGCGCTGGTGGTCACTTCTTAGCGTGAAGCGGCTGGGGCGGATGTTTCGCGTCCCCAAGGTGAACAAGCCAACGGCGTGCTAGTCGAACACTATGCGCGGCAGTTTCTGTCCACCTCACCATAGCCCACCATGATGGATGGGCAAAGCAGATGCTGAACCGTATTTTCTCTGTCCGTGAAAAACGGCGGAAATCGATGATTCAGCCAGCTATCATCTATGATTTTGAAAGGAAGTCTGATTCCGCCTCAATCGTCGCTTATTCCTCCGGAAGATCTTCCCTCCCTTGAGAGACCGATCCCGAATCTACTCGATTGAGTTAAGATGGTCAAATTACAAACTAGTTTAAGCTATGTGAGGAGAATAGGGCAGCGTGGAATTGTATATTTTCTCCATTGCTCCTCTAACCTCAATTCAAAGCTGCACAGTCCCGGTGCTCGGCACCATGATAAGCTAAAAGCATGATGTCTTCCGATGAATATTCATAGGATACATTCAATAAATGTAAAATGTCCGGCTCGACTGGTCTGATAACGAGTTTTCATTAAAGAGGGCAAGGATGAAGGAGAAAAATCTCAAAAGGGTTCCGGTGTGGTTTTTAGATTAACGCTTACGGTTTATATCTCCTGGGATTCATCCATAGATAGAAGGCCATGGAATATTCATGCCGGTCCCCAGAATCGTTCGGAACGATCCCCTTGAGGACGATGGACTATTTTCAGAACACTCCTCTCGGAAGCTAGCTCCTAGCTCGGACTCTTGCACATACGCGGAGTGGCAAACAAATAGAGGCTTGTCTCTTGACTCCGATGTGGACTTTTTTTGACTGATTCCCGAAGCCACGGCCGGCTACTCATGTCGGACGCTGGCGTGATTGAAGCCCTGGACAACGCGATGGGTGACTTCCGGTGTTATGCAGCGTGAACTATCAAGGATAGCCACTCGCGATTTGGGAAGTTTTGCTCTTCCTCTTGCATCATCCTAATGTGTATTCTCGTCTAATCACGTCGACTGAAACTAAAGTCATCCGCCGGCGCCGCCAGAATTGCTTCCCGACTCACGTGATTCAAGACGCAAGCCGGAGCGAGGAGGCGGCACTGACACTGTGAAAATATTTGACACTTTCAAAAAACCTTTTCCTGTATCGTTGACTTGATGAAACCATCCGGCTTCCTGGCGGCGGCGCTTCAGCCGAGTGATGAAGTTAACTTGGTGTTCGGGATCTGTTTTTAGATCCTCCACGAAACTTGCTAATGCGATTTTCATGAGCCAGAAATTCACCGACGTAGTAGACGATGACGCGTGATTCACACTCAGGAAGTCGTCCCTCTCATCCGATAAACCCGTTTCATATTTTCGAGGGAAATCCGACTTCATCATCAATATCATACAGCTATAGTCTACTCATGCCAGTGGATTGGCTTGCCGATCGATACCTGTGAAATCTCCCGTGCGCAGACCGCTGATGCTGTTGTGCGTCCCCCTGACATGATTCATGAGAGAAATCGCAATATTTGGGGATCCAGTGCTTTGGACCATGAGTCAAGTTTCGGAACACTAGGGCTCCGATCGCCGGTCGGGCTCCACAGCTCGGCTACCTATTGGGAGAATCCAATGACTTTTCCCCGAAACATTGTCGCGCACCGTTCGAATTCCGCTTCATCAAGAGTTTTCTCCGCATCGAGATGTGTTCCCTCCGTAACCGAGAAGTACATGACATAATTATCCGGATTGATTTTTGGGGAGCAAACACCTCCAAAGCCCCTTTCCGGACGTCCCCGGCTGCTGTCCAAATCCCCCGACTCAATAGGAATCCAGTAGTCAAGCAGAAAGCGAAAACCTCTTTTATCCATTCAGCCAAACGGATAGGCGACCTCAGTCAAATATCAACCACGCAGCGATCCGCTTCTGATGAATTCACTCTTCGCAGGATCTCTTTCGTATTGCGCTTGACCACGATGCGGAAAAATAGAGGAATCAGGGGAAAAAAAACAGTTCTCTCAGGTATCAATGACCAAGGAACATTCTGAATCGATGGACCGTTTCAGAAGGTCATCAGATGAGAAATGCGATTGTTCAAACATTATTCAATTCCCAATAAGGGGGCGATTCGTCTTAGTTACGAAGCATGCCGAATCCGCTCCGTGGAACCCCGGCCAGTCCTCGGGATTACATGCATCAAGATGATTCGTTTATTTCATAGACTTTAGAACAAAGCGGCCAGCGATCGATCGCTGTCGCTAGTCATCCTTGTTGCAGAAAATTTACCAGAATCACAACATCACTCGAGCGAAAGACAAGTGACCTCACCTTAGGGTGATTCAGGCGACTGTCGGTGGATATCGATTACCCTTTCTAGAGTTTTCGCTTCTTTCCGTTCATAATCCGGAAGAACAAATAGCTGCGCCATTTCGCTTTTGTCGTCGCGTTGCGCTTCAATGCTATTTCTCTTGACCGGAGAAGATTCACAATCTTCAGGTTCAGATTGTGAATATCTTCAAGCCATCACTCGAAGCCCCCGGGATCTCCCAGGCTGTCGTCCATCCCTCCCTCCGGAACGGAATCCACCATGCTCTATTTCGACCCCGACGTGAGTCGAAGGATTCTACCAGATCCTACACACTTTTCAAAGAGCGACTCGGTCGAGCAGCTCCTACTTCTGCGATTCATTTCGACGGAGACAAGGAAAGTTATTCATCTTCATTTTTTTGGATGTAGATCCCTCGATCACTTTGGCATGTCAAAAAATGGGGTGACGACACGAGTCATTCTCACGAGTTCACTTTCGCTGCACAATTGTATAGATCTTTTTTTTCCGTTCAGCAAACTGTTGGACAAACCACGTCTATGTCCCACGCGTTGCGGGTTTATCATTTCCAGACTTGGACGGTCGTCATTAAAACTATATGCTGCCAGGGCAAGACGGAACTGAACTGACGATAACATACGACTTCATAATAGTTTCATTGTTGGCTTGCTCCGGTGGGTCCTTTGTGTCCGGCGAGATGAAGATCTTACCTCTTTGATAGAGAAAGAGAAGCTATCGGAAAGCGAGAATTATTGAGAAGCTGGCGATGAAGACTTGGAAAACTGGAAAATGCCTCCGACAGATAAGAATGTCCCCAGCCCTGTGGAGGAGAACTCCCTCACGGGATGGCTCGACTAAATGATCCGTTGGCGTTGTGAACTACATTCACATTCATGGAGCTGGGCCGCGGTCGTTTCTCGATCCGAGCCTCTTGAATCCGTGTCTCCATTACTCTCAACCAGCTCTATCTCCCCCGGTCTGATGACGAGTCTCGACAGTGGGTGCAAGCGAGCGTTGCTCCGAAGCAGGAAAGTTGTGTCTGAAGATTTCGACCTTTAGAGAAAGAAAATGACTCCTCATTTTCAAAGCCCATTCTCTGGTGCCAGGTGGTCCAAGAGCTAGGAACATCGACAACAGCTAACACGATGAGATTTTCGCCTGCAGAGATAAACTATCGAATGATGGGACCCCATCCCCTGAGATTCGTCATTGTACACTGTCCCGTAGTATAAAGTTGAAAGCACGCAGCTGAGAAAAGCACAACATTGGGAGGGCTTCCGAGGAAGCCCGTCTCCAGAGTGGACGACATCGGGGCCCTATTCTCAGGCATCGGCACCGATTACTCAATAGTATCTCAGATGATATACTCCAGGAAGTGAAAAGCAGGCGGGCGCTGGGCGCCGTGGAACAGTTAATTGTTCTCATCAAGCGAGGATTACAGTAGGCATTGACCCTTCAGGGCACTATCCATATAGCGCTGTATTATCGTCGTTCTCGATTCGATGTGGACGATTGTGCGATTAGAATATCCGAATCCTTTCCGGTGACTCGACCAGCGGTACACTGGTTTGACAGTATGCCGTCGTATAGCTCCAAACAATCCAAAGAGCTCAACAATGCTCACTTCGGCCGATGCCCGTGTGACAGCCGCCGCAGCGACGCATCTGTGAACCCTTGCATCGGGATAGCTTATTCCCGAAGACACGCGCTCCTTTGTCAAGGGCGTGAGTAAACGCATAACTTTCAAGCCAGGCGAGATACGTCCAGGAGTGTCGGTTTTTTCAACTCGACGAATCTTCGGCTCGAGTGAAAAAACTGGTTTCTCCTCATACCGACACCAACGGTCAAATATTCTGGAATTACGGGTCTTATCGAGAAATGCATTCGTGTCCCGGCCGTCGGGAAGAGGTTGCCAGGCGACTGGAGAGGGATCGGAGCTTCCCAGAAGCCAAGCTCGAGGATTCGTCTCGACGCAAGCGCAGGCGTAAGGAGGGGAAACCCCTCGGCTTCCCGTCATTACCTCATTGAGCGGACAAGGCACGGTCAGAGCTCCTCCTTACGGAAGTCGGAACTCTTCATTCCCGTACACCTCGATATCCGGAAGTGACAGAGGTTATGATTTATGATCCATTCAATCAGAAGGTTCTTCAATCCGTGAAAAATGAACGGAAGCTGAAAAATCGGATTACCGGGTGACGGACCTTCTCAAGCAGGCGTCATTCAGCCTGAGGAGGAAGAAACGTCGATCGACGGCCGTAGAGGTTGCAGGGGAGCGGGTGATGAAAGAATCCGCAGAAAGTCGGTCAGAACTTTTAGGAGGCGGCGAGGTCATTAGCATTACCGACGACTTCGTGATCGTCGCCAGCGCCGGATCATGAGCTGCAGCCGCATTAATTTTTGAAGTCGAATTCCATCGAAAGGCTCACATATGCCCACTTAGGCTTTTTTCTGTGGTTCACAGTGGATATTTATATTTTTGAGCTTAACCCGATTCAAAGGTCAGGGATGGACGTTGGAGGAAATATTTTTCTGTCCGACGTCGCGCTCATTGTCCAATCACCGAAAAGGTCGTTTCTTCGTCCAGATGCCTTCCCGTCCATCCGTTTGACTGACTGGCTGACTGACTGACTGACAGTCTAACTGACTGACTGACTACCTGCCCGCCTGACTGACCGCTTCCCTCCTGCGTGCGAAAGTTGACCAAGCACTTGAGAAAAATGCGAAAGGATAGGCAGAAGCATGGGGATCGTCCTCGGTCTGAGAGCACTCCGCTTGCCGCAGTAATTTTCGACAATTGCAATGGTAGCAGGAAAAAACGCTTCAACGATTGCTACCATCTTCGCTGCTGTTAACAATGCGATTCACATTGCCTAAATCCGGACTCGCTCCTGTCCGCGGTACATCTATCATCGTCGTCATTGGAAAGCATCGGCCGCTGCCGCGTGCGGCTGTCATACAGAAAAATAATTTCCAAGCCCTGATTGGATGATTCTAGAACACTTATAAGAAAATTGTTCTTGGAACAGAATCGCGAAATCGAAATTCACGAATAATTGCATCTCGGTTCATGTTCGTCTGATTCACGTGAGGTGAGATACAAGAGCCTAGAACGAACAATTGAGACTCGACAGGATCTGGCGGTTCTGACCGGGACACGACTTGTACTCTGACTCGTGGGACGCTCGGGGCTTAGGCAGTTACGCTTCCATCAATGTTTCCATTGTAGCGATCGATCAGAGGGGCGAGGTTTATGCAGCTATGGAATTTCGGTCCAAAACGGAAACACCTTCATTACTTCTAGAGGGAGGGCCCCGATTTCGGAAAGGGATCTAAGCCGCCTGCCATCATGAACGATCCTCCGACCAACAAGATCCAATCGTCGTCGACGTTTCGATCCCTTGTTGATCCGGAAGAAACTCATCCGAACCGACTGTGCTTTCGAAGCTCAAGCCAGACCCATCCCGGGAACTTCAAACGCTCCCTAAGACTACTTCTCCATCGCCCTTCAGCGATCGAAGAGGATTCTACTTCTGAGCTTCTCGCCCATCACCGAGAACCTGATCCTGACTGCAGCGAGGAGGCAAGTTCGTCGATACCGTAAGCTGACGTTCTACTATCTTGCACCGGCCGAGCCAAAACGACGAATTCCCGATCTGACCGAATCGAACGAGGTCCTTCTCGCAGAAATCGGGGGATCACATCCAAATAGGAAATTCATGGACGATGAGCTTTCAGTTGATCACATTGGCCAACTTGGACTCGTGTTAAACTGGAACGGCATTCCGTTTCTGACAGATGCTCGTCAATGGGTATTTTCACTCTTCGCTCTGCGGAAGGCACCCCAGCTACGTTGGATTCGATGCTCAATGATTCTGCAAGGAAATAAGGAGCTTCGCCCTTTCAAACCTACTCACTTCTGCGGAACGTTGCGGTATCGATCAAAGTCCCTACCTCGACGTCTCCGTACTTGATCACGAACATTCAATTTTTATTTGTTGGGAGACGAGCAATCGATGATTTGATTTTCTTCAAGATTCTCATATTTCAACGCACTATCGCAAACAAGAGGTATCTGAATCATCGGTGATTTTTCCATTTTTGGGAACAGTGTTTGCTCTTGTCAAACGCGAATGCGCGAGGTCGCCAACTGTCAGACTCACTGCGGTCAATCAATGTCATTGTTGACTCGTCTCCGTTCAGAACTCAACCCGTAATTTCATCAGCAACCTCTCGCTAACAAGCTAGAACAATAGTTCTGCGTTGGATGCGGTGCCCACCTCAACGCTCAATACAATAATTGTAATGGTCAACGGGACTTCAAGACCGCGATGAATGAGGGAGTACTCCCCCGTCGGATGCTCAGGACAGAAAGAGGATGCAGACTACATGTGCACAGAATCGCATTGAGTTTCTCAACTAACGAGAAATTTTGGAAGGGAGTAAAGACCCGGGCAATCGGTAGAAAACTAGAAGAATGATTCCTGCTTGAACAAAAATATATTAGATTTTATTCCCACACACTGGAACTGCTCGAGACGACTCCGATGGCCGTCAAGGAATGACTTACATTGATACAAAGCTTCCGTGAATCGGATTCGAGTCAGAGGCACAGCCATTCTCTCACTAGGTAAGCCTGACGCAATCTCTCTAAAGAAATTATGACGGATTCAGCATTCCTGGTTTTCACAGTCCTCCGCAGGGAAAAACAAAGGAAAACAAAAACAGTCCTCAATCTAATCACCGTTACTAAAATATTCAATTAGAAAGCTTGAAGAGCCCAGCGGCGGATTCCTGTACATGGAAGTCTGTACATAGAAAATTCGGGGGTGATATCTCCGATGTTTCATGGAGAGATGGTCTTCTGAGCTTGATTCATGAATTGTTGCAGTCACTTGCAGACTCCTTCTGACTGTCGCGTCATTTGTTCCCTATCACCGGCGACCAGCGCGTGGACTGTGATGCCATCGACGTAGGACATGATTCAAATTTTATAGTTTCAATCTCCGAATGCCTGTCCCGACCCCTATCGATTGCTATCCCTCGAACGGTCACCTCGATCGCTCCTCCTATGATTTGAAGACCTCCGGAGATCTGGACTCAAGATCCCTCCACGGGAACCTCCCGACAGCACTGAGTGATCTGGAATGGCGAGTTTCTGAGTTTCGGGGACTTCGGGAGCTCGAAGACATTTATTCGGGATTTTCGCAGGGAAAACATGAAGAAAACTTTTAAGAAACAGGGAAAGTTCCGGAAATCGGGATGAAATGAAATGAAGCGAGGAAGCCGGAGGCCACACGGAGAAGATATCGAACGCGAAAGCGTTGAAGTGGTGGTTGGTGAAGCATTCGAATGAATAAAACTCAATCATCGATAATTGTGTTTTCGGCAAGTTGATCCGTCTCAGTGAACACAACAGTTGTGATCGGATATCCGAGCATGGCTCTCATTCAGCTTTGATTTCGGGATACGTTCAGGATTGGGTGACGTCAAAATCGCTCAAGGTGTGAGCGTCGAATCGCAACATAAGCGTCGGAGGCTTTGCTTTCAGATCCAAAAAAAAGAGATCGACCATTAACGACAAGGGTCGACTGAACTCGCATTCAAAGCATTCCTAGGATCGGTGCCGAGGACAAGCCGAGCATGTCATTGGACGGGTTTCTGTGCTTGGATTGGTTGTGCGGTTGAAACACACCATCACTGCTGCACTTACTGACTGACTCGCTCTGAGTATGGTCATTGGTCTCGGCCCGAGCAGCTTCTCGACGCGAGGACTTCTTCAACTCGTCACTTTCGCTCCGTCTAGAGCTTTTTGTCGACTTACCGACCTTCGGACCGTGTTTGGCTACTCGTGACAAATGTCCCATTTCGGGATTGAACATGTTAGTTTGAGCAGCATGAAGCCAAAGGGAGAAGAAGACTACACTTTCATCAACGGACATAGAGCTTCATTTAAGGGAGCAGCACAGATTGCTCGTTCATGTTCGGAGAAAGAAGTTCATAGCCTTCGGAAGCTCACCTGAACTGTGTCTCGATGAAGTTTGATAGAGAACCGACGGGAGCGGAACAGGTGGCGTTCTCCTCGCTCCTTCGATATAACGTGGCATCGGAGGTGACGGGAGATCTGCGAAATAAATCGTATGAAAAGCGGCTCGCACGGTTGAGGCGTTGAAGGCAAACAAGAGACCGATGAATGAGGCGGAGCCACGTTTCTGGATTTCTGTGAAATCCGCCTGGACCTAATTACCTTTCAGAACTTCATTGAGGAGCGGCACCGGCGGCAAAGCTGTGACAACTCCATTCGGTAAAGGCAGCGGTGGCGGAGGTCTCGGTCGGTCCTGCGGTAAGCTGACCATTCTTTCCGCTGTTTGCCGGTCTTTTTGTACTTGAATCAATCTGGATGAACACGAAAAATAGGATCGAGAACTGGCAGCATGCGAAAATTTTCCTATCGATTGAGCTTCTCCGCTGAAACTCTTTGCCCAGTTGCTAGAAATGGGATGAGCAATTCCGGATAGACCTACTGTTGCCGTAATGTCTGCAGTTCGCCTTGGAGCTCCTCGACGGTTTTCGTGGCGTTTTTGAAAGCCATCCAGTTGTCGTGAGCTTTCTTCTCGTGCTCCATCAGTTGCCTTTTGAAGCGTCGCTCAGAAATTCCTAGCTCTTCCTTGATTGCCGTCAGTTGGGACCTGCACAGAGGCGTCGTTTAATGATTTCCGCAAAACAATGGAAATGAAGCATCAAGGGGATGATGAAGATCTGCTTAAAATATTCTTAGGTGTCGAAGCGGAGTTTTGCGAAATAGTGGAAGGGCGCCGGGAATCTGGATGCTCCCGGAGTCTTGATGTATGCAACTCACTGAAGGGTTATGTTCTGCTCCCTATAGAGATCCAGTTGTTCGTTGATACCGAGAGCGTCATTTTCTTTTTGTTGTCGCAGAGTCTCTTGTTTCACAACGTCCCTCTGAAGGGTGAGCTCCTTATCCCTGAAGTAGTCGCTCAGAACTTGCAGCCGCTGCTCGGAATCCTGTTTCTGTTTGAGCGCCTGTTTCACAGCATCCTTCAATGACTCGACCTCCCCGCGCCATTTGTCGAGTTGTGCCTTTGCTTCGGTTGTCTCGTCCTCGAGAGCGCTGTTCTTCTTTTTCAACGATTCGTTTTCAGATGAGATCGCTTGGACATCGAGCAAACGCGCGATTACCACATCCTCGTCTTGCGCTACACGAACCAGGGGAGATGAGTCTCGTATAGTCGTAGGAACGAACGTCGTTTTCGAAGGATCTTATGGAGTTGAAAATTACGAAAATTAAAAATAAGAGCACTCACTGTCATCTGCGACTTCTCGAGCTTTCTCCAAAACACTCGATAATTTCAAGCTCGCTCTCAGCGACTCGACTTCCGACGTTGACGTATTCAACTCTTCACGGACTCTGTCTCGCTCGAGTGTGACCTCGTCGAGCTTGATCGTTAGCTCTTTCAGCCTGCGGGAAAAGAGAAGATTTGCGATAATCTAATGCGGGGAACGGGCTGCGAGAGAGGAGCTAGATAGACGTGCGTAAACTTATTTACCGCTCATCCCAAATCTGCGCTTCTTGAAACAGCTGAGCGTTTGTATCACGAAGCTCCTTGATCAGTAGCTCCTTCTCCTCCAGGACTTTTTCGAAGGTGGCTCGCTCGATTCGGAGCTCATTCATCTCCTCCATGGTCTCTTCTTGCTTCAGTTCGAATTCGTCGCGTTTTTTCTGGCACTCCAGCTCCATGTCAGAGACCGCTTCTTGCGCTTCCCTGAGAGCTTCTCGATACTTCGCGATTCCGTCTTTGGCGATGGCCAATTCCTGCTCGGCGTATGATGTTCGGGTCTGCAGGATTCTGATTTCCTCTTCGTGTCTCTCTAGAATCTCGTCCGGGACGGTTGTAGTTTGGTCGGAGCGTTCCAAGAGAACTTCGCGTTCCTTCCTCAGAGAAAAGAGCTGTTGTTCGAGTCGAGCAATGTAGTCTTGGAGGGCGCTCTCCTTGGAGCTCTGAGTGATGAAAGAGAAAAACACGACCAGGAACGATGCAAGAATTCCGCAGAGGAGAGTGAGAACGACTACGTGACTCGAGACGCCTTTCGCCTCGAGATCAAGAAGCCAGCCATGGGCTGGTTCCGGTATCTGGAACGAATGAGGGAAATCGAAAAAATTATGACGAAGATTCCATGTTTTAGACCGTGTGAGATCCAATGTCGCGCTTCCACATATTTCCTCTAGCGAAGGGATGAGTATCCTCACCATCGATAGAACAAGGCCCACGTATTCCCGTATCGCCGATTCGTCGGGTCGGGATGCAGTCGGCACTGTTTTCTTGGCAACCGCACCGGGAACGGGTTCACCACCGCAGCCCACCCCGTCATTGTGCTCGCATACTTGCTCAACGTTGTTGATTTTATATTGATCTGGTTCCTTCTACAGATGGCGGAAGAATAGAGAATGATCAATGAGAGACGAGGTGAGATAGTCAGCAAGCCATTCATCTAGCGTTAGGATGCCCAATTATTTTCACCAATCCCCCTTTCAAGCCCCACCTCGCATGGGCTTCCGTCGAGGCCGAAGGTGTCGCACGCCACACTTCTGGCATCGCTGATCCAGCGCCATGATCCCATCCCTTACCCCGGACCTTTTACCCCGACGGATACTGACCTTCTCCGAGGCTTCTGGAACCGCAGTTGTCGAAGGGGTTGCTTCGACGTCAAAACTCGGAGTGACTCCTTTTGTAGCATCAGGTAGCGACGCCGGTTCTGTCTGGACCTGTTCCGGCTTCTCTCCAGGATAAGAATGCGCCTGGGGCACCACTTGCTCATCAAGATTAGCGACCGGGGCTCCGGTGGGGGCTCCGGGAGCTCCGTGTGCGTCTCCGTGCGAGTGACCGTGATTGTGGGGATGTTCATGTCCGTGGTCGTCATGAGAATGTCCGTGGCCATGACTGTGACCGTGTGCGTTTCTCGTGTGGAAATGGGTGTGCCCGGCCGCGGTGGGTCGGATCTTTTGAATTTGTGGGGGAAGCTCTTTGGGAGCAGCTCTACCGAATGTGACTTTGGGTTCGGGAAGTTTGTTCGTTTGCGAGACGGAATCGCCATCGGCTGCAGGAAGAGCTAGGGAAGGAGAGAGAATTTCCCCGGAGGCGTCGCTCTCAGAATTGACTTGAGCTTGATCCCTCACTTCCGGAGTGGGTTTAGACGGGGCCGTCGTCTCTCCTGCTCCAAAGTCGAGTTCCTCTCCGATCTCATTCATCGCGGTAGAACTGTTAAGCAGCTCGGACAGGGAAGGCTCTTCGCCGCCATCCTTTTGAGGAGCACCGGCTTCAACGGTGGAAGCCTCTTTGGATGAGGATGGCGTTTCCTGTGCCTGGCCTGCCATCGGGGGACCAGAGCTGGCGACCGGTTGGCCTCGGGGCTCTGCGAGCGGCTGCACTTGAGGTACCAGGACCGGCTGCACTTGAGCTTGCGCGGCTGGTTGGACTTCGGCGTCCAGCTTCAGCGGCGATTGCGCAACAGGCTCGACTTGAGGTTTCGCGACAGGCTGGATCTGAGCCTCCACAACCGGTTGCACTTGAGGTTCGACGACAGGTTGCGCTTGAGGTTCCGCGACTGGCTGCACTTCAGGTACCACGACCGGCTGCACTTGAGCTTGCGCGGCCGGTTGGACTTCGGCGTCCAGCTTCAGCGGCGGTTGCGCAACAGGCTCGACCTGGGGTTTCGCGACAGGCTGGATTCGAGCCTCCACAACCGGTTGAGCTTGAGGTTCTGCGACAGGCTGCACCTTGGGGTCTGCGACGGGCTGAGCCTGAGGTTCTATGTCCGGCTGGATCTGAGCGTCCGCGAGCGGCTTCAGATCTGCTATCAGTTCACCAGCCGATTCGTTGTTCGAGACCGCCTCTTCATCGATTTCTCGTGTTGGCTTTGCCTGCTCTCCCGGAGACGTGCCGGAGGATTGAGGCGACGTAGGGTCGGTGGCTTCTGGACTCGAAGAGTTCTCTACCACGGCGGCAGCTTCTGCATTCGATGCCTGATCCGCCGAAGCGTCCGCGGCTGGACTCCCAGAAGGCAAGGCCTGAGACGAAGAATGAAGCATGAATGATCAGGGAACGATACGGCCAATACCGCACACTGATCGACCGAGATCGAGTAGCCATGCTGCCCAGCGGACCCGATAAGGTTCATACGGAACTTACATTTTCGAGGATTTCCGCAGCCGGCTTCTCCGAAATTTCTGCTGGAGGAATCCCCTTGGACACTTGACCGGATTCGGCAGTTTCTCCCGTTCCTTGCGGGGGAGCAAATCGTCAGAATTCAATTCCATCACATATATAGATCTCAGGGGCAACGACATTGAAATCCGAGGCCATTTACCGATTTCGGGGGTTTTCGATCGCGAATGAGCTCCGGTGCTCCGGATTATCTTCCGAGATCTCATCTGCAAAGCGCAACACGTCATAATCTATTATTGGACGACTATATGATCCGATTAATTGCTACGCGGTGAATCGGCGGGGACAAGGAGACGTATCTCTATCTCTCGATTGATCAAATCGGACTAACCGACGGCTCAATGGCGGACGCTATGGTGGTGTAAACAGTTTTTTTCAGGTAAGCAATGTAACCTTCCGTGGACAACTCCTCGGATAGGACCGGCGTAGGTTCCGAAGTAGTAGCGCTGTCCCCGGAAACATCCATCGGGCTCACCGAAGACTGCATTTGGGAGCAGAGCTCAGGATCTGAAATTGCGGGAGGAAAAATTGTGGTAGCTTGATTCATGCAATTTGGCTCCATGCAATCTTCTCGCGAATCAGGCGTCTCCATCGGGGCTTCATAGTGGTAAGAGTATGATTTTTCCTAATAACGTCCGGAGCAGGGGTGTCAGACTTCAATTTTTGGCGGGCCACATTCGAGCGCCGCAGGTGCCCGCGGGCCGCATTAAAAAAATTTACTCCCGCATAAAAGAAGAATATATGCCTATAGTTCATGGAAGAATGCTTTTCCAGCCTCCGGGGATCGAGGGAAAACTCGTTTGTTCGGTCTCACGGAGGGACTCATTCCACCGATCTCATTCAATTTCCAAGCACTCATTCGAAATGGTCGGCTTCGAGTATGCGGGGTAATAGTGGCGGGCCACAGAAGAAGACCCCGCGGGCCACATGAGGCCCGACACCCCTGGTCTGGAAAGCGGTTCAGTGGTTCTCGTCTGCTCATAAAATAGTAGTTATCCCCTGTCGTGGGCTGCCTCGTATCGTCAATCTCGGAGTACAGAATGAGTGATTTCGGGGCAACGAGGCTGGTTGATTCCCGGACATATAGACAGAGGGTCTAGTATTTCGAAATCCTCCAGGCGAAGATTGCAATTGGACACCGTTATCCGACATTCCATCATTGTGAGTTGTTTTCGAGCACTTATCAGGATGTCGTTTTCTTCGAACGAGATGATCCGGTTATTGGGGATATGTGAAAACTAGAGTCTTCTAAACAGCTGGAAGCGCCCTCCGATCGCTCCGAGAACGCGGCTTCATGCAGAGACTCACATCGATAGACGGCTAGCGTCAGCGCACCGCTAAAAATAACGAACTTCAACATGATCACAGTTCACGGCACTATATGTTCCATCTTAGAAATCGGAAATTCGACATCAGGCTCTCGGATCGCTATTTACAAAACAACGGTCCAGTCTCAGAGCACCGTATGTATCGTGTGCTACTCAGTTGTCGGTCTCTGTCTCTTCGTTCGCTCAACCGTGGTGCTAGTGGCGGCGAAGAGCACTGCATGGAGGAAAGTGAGGGCCCACCTCGACCGACCGCTCGAGCGAATTCAAATTTGCGCGCCAAGAAGAATATCATACGAGCGATAGCTGCGTAAGCTCTGGATGGGGATATACGTCGGGAAGTGTTGAATTAAGAGCGCCCGATAGCTTAAAGCTTCTCCTCGTTCTAAGGGAAGACCGAGTTTCCGGAATCGGAACCCAAATACGTCCCCGAGCGGTTCGTTACTCATGACCTCCCCACCGATCGCCGAAACCTCATAATGAAGTCTTGGAGCTCACCTGTGACGGAAGTTCCGTCGACGACACATCCGACCGACGGCGTCGGCTGAACCTCCTCGCCATCCTCGACCGCGGCTGGTGAGTTTACAAGAGACAGTACATCGACCTGGAATGGATGGCGAGATCTTAGTCGGGCTATCAGTTTCGTGCCTAGCCTCCCTTCTCCTCTGAAAATGGGATCTTCCCTCGATTCCGATACTCGACGTAGGAATCACCTGAATGGGGGGGGGGTAAAAGGACGCTTGACTTGCCAAAAAGAGGGCGGAACGCAATCTCCAAAGCTCAATGAATATTACTCACGTCTATCTGAGCTTCCGCAGGGATCTCCTGACGTTTGATGAAACGCTTCGCAACCAGACCCGTGCTCTGATTTTCTTTGACGCGAGCCAGGAAATAGTGATCACTCACTCCGAGAATGGTCAGCTCATCGCCTTCTTTAAAGTGTAGTTTATTCTTGTCATCTCCGATGTAGTTCTGCGAGGCCACGCCGCGCCCGATACGCCCTGCAAGAGGTTCGGCGGACTCTCAAAGACAAGACTCCAGCTCCAGATTCGACCGCCCAATAGGGTGAGTCTGTCTGATATTTCAGAGGATCTGGAATCGTAGAAGAGCTTTGCATCCTGGCAACCTCGTGCAACTTTCTCGGTGAGTTCCTCTGCGCAGCTCAGCGGAACTGGGTCGCGGATGCTGACCGGCTAAATTTGAGTGAAGCTCTATAAGGCTCTCAACGATATATATTGAAATTTAGACTCGGAATTCGCACAGGTGCAGGATTCAGATCATACACGTCGGGGAATCTCTCAGCGAGAACACAGAGATCAACAAGAATATATCTGTCGCCGACAAATGGGAAGTGTTAAATGTACTGGCACGCAGGAATGCCGTCGAAATTCTATGGCAATATTTTTCCACTCGGAGCATCCCCGAAGAGCTCGAAGTCTCGCGGAGCTGCGTTGAATACCGTTCTTAGCCGAATTCCACGCTTGGAATGACTGAGGAACCGTCCTTGATTCCCTGATCAGGATTCAGAGCCGGACACTTCCCTATTGGAGTAAACTGCTCTCGCGGAAGCCCATGATTGCTGGCTGAGTGAAGAACGGCGTAGGGCTCAGCCATAGATCAGATACAGAATTTTCTCGTGATGACAGGTGCAAACACGCTACGAGCTGCCGTGTCAATTTTCGGGTCGACGAGAATACATGTGGAGCCTTTCAATCAGCACTCTACAGACCCACAAACATTAAACGGACCTTGAGGGAGCCCCAAAGATCCGATTTGACTGGTATATCCATCACTGATGCTGAATTCCGTGAAAGATGCGGCCCCTCAGCCGAAAATGTCAAATCCGACATGGAAAGATTTCTCATGTACGGTCCAGTCCCTCCAGGGCGTAAACAATAAATTCAATCTGAAGGAGGGGGACTCCAATCGAAGCCCGAATCGCGGAGCCTTGATCTAAGACCGGCATCACCCAAGGGCCGCGATTTTTAGCGGAAGCATATCGTCAGTTTTCGCTAGCCGACCATATGCTCAGCTGTTTACCGTGAGGGAAAATATGTGTTCGAAATCGGGGAACATGAGCAGCATTTGAGCCGGTCGCTGGTGGATAGAACTTATAAGAGCGAATAAGAATGGTTCTCGCCGGCTAATCGATACAAGAAGTGACAACAAGGTTTTCGAACAGCTGAGTGAGGCTCGTGTTCCTCGACCGCTCCATTCTCCTTACCTTCACAGCGGGTATCCGCACAGCGAATCTTCGAGGGCGCTTGTTGGGTCCTCGAGAAATCGAATGATAAAATCACGAGCAGCGCTAGTAGACAAAATTTTCCAAGTGTCACCCCACCAGCCATTTTACCATGATAGGTGAGGTTTCTGCTGCTTCTATGTAGGATGTGTATCAGTAGACGACGATGACAACGACGACTACCGGAGGAGGACACGTCAACAACACGGCAGCAGACGAATCACTACGTAGTGAGGGAGTTCCTCGCATTGTACAGCGTCCCCCGTACGCTTGTACACGTGCTTGTGACAGCTCGCGAACAGATATTCATTGAGTCTATGGGGAGGGCCTGAAAGGAGACGGCGGGGTGGAATTGCACAAAAAAGTAGGCTGTCGATAATAGTGGAATATAGACAATGATTGGAATGATCTTTGTTGACTAGCTGACCGGAATCGGGCGATCCGTACCCGTATTCGTCAATTCTCACGTTCAACGTCAATCTGATCTGTTTCTGTGTCTACGGATGCATAGGGCGAAGCTCGTCCGTGACCCCTGTTCCGATTCGAGGGCCTCCGGGCGGTGTCTCCACATAGACTCATGTGACTTTTGATCCGTGCCTGGATACCGTTACCGGCTAACCACCTGAATTCCATGATCGGCGGGAGACGCATTACCGATCTTCGTCGGATCCCCGACCGTTAGGGCGCCGGGATACCCTTGTCAAATCCTAGTAATCATCTTCGAGCATCTCGCGGATAACCTGGGCACCGAGAATTCGGTGAGCCATCCAACATTCTGAGGCCCCTCTTGTTGGAAGCCTTGGGGGAGGGGGTAAAATGCCGGATTCCGTTTTCAGAGGAGAATGTTCTGGAGAGGGACATGGGGGAAGCTCACCGTAGACATCGAGGATCAGCTGCTTAGCAGTAGCGTATAGACGGGGGGAGGTGAGGGGGCC